>NW_026110473.1:82500-90000 GCF_024679095.1 Eriocheir sinensis
CTTCTCATCCCCCTTTACTCTTTTCCACTAGAACCCATATTTGCAACACATAAGTAAGGCTTAACACACACGACACAAAAGAACACTAACCAACACCCACAACTGCTAAGACCACCATTTCTAACGCCAGGACAGAGGCACATCACACAGTCACATTCTGGGCCACACTAAAGGCACTAAAAACATTTCGGCGCCCAAGCACACAAGGCTTTCATGGGAGGTGTGTGAGCCTTTCCATGGGGATAGTATCATGACCCTGGTGACGGTGTGACGAAGCTTCTGTACAGTGAATATGAAGAAACTGGCTCATGGGAGGTGTGTGGGTCTTTCCATGGAGGTAGTATCATGACCCTGGTGACAGTGTGACGAAGCTTCTGTACCGTGAATATGAAGAAACTGGCTCATGGGAGCCATGTGAGCCTTTCCATGGGGGTAGTATTATGACCGTGGTGACAGTGTGACGAGGCTTCTGTACCGTGAATATGAAGAAACTGGCTCATGGGAGGTGTGTGAGCCTTCCCATGAGGGTAGTATTATGGCCTTGGTGACAGTGTGACGAAGCTTCTGTACCGTGAATATGAAGAAACTGGCTCATGGGAGGTGTGTGGGCCTTCCCATGAGGGTAGTATTATGGCCCTGGTGACAGTGTGACGAAGCTTCTGTACCGTGAATATGAAGAAACTGGCTCATGGGAACGCGATCAATCTCCACTTCTGCCTTTGGAAGTCGGTGATGTGAGAGGCGGAAGCGTCTGAGAATTCCGACCTTAATATCGTTTACTTCTTACTCGCTTTCTATTGTTTCCTTACGTCTCTCCCCTTGCCTCATATCCTGCCTCCTTTATGTTTATCTTTAACCTTACCTACCTGCCTACCTATATGTCTACCTGCCTACCCACGTACCTACCAACCTATCTATCTTTATATCTGTTTGTCCGTCTATCGACCTATTAGTATTTGTCCCTGTGACGGTCTTAATATCCAGCAAGTTATTTTACTTATATTCTGCCAAACTACCGCTTCATTCCGCACAGGCTCCTCGCACGCAGCTGCCCGGCCGTCTGGCGCTTCTAATGGCTCCTTCCGATTTACGTTTTATGGGAAGGGTGTTGCATGAAGGGGAGGGAGGAGGAGGAATACATAGGAAAAACAGACACCAGAAGACCTGTCGGTCTATGGCGAGGGTGTCTGTTTACTACCGCTACTACTAGTAAACTACGTGTGGTAGGACAGGATAGAATAGATGAAGGCTCCTCCCCACCCACCTCTCCCTCCGGCAACGTGTCGGCAGGAAATAGCTAGAAGAGAACACCATGTGCCTTTAAGGAAGAAAGGGACATGGAGATTTTACAGTAAGGAGAGAAATAAGAGGAAATTACTACCCTTAACTTACACTACGGGTGACCTAAGCTGTGGGGGAAACTAATGTCTTCAGGTTTTACTCGTGCTGCAGGCTGCCTGAGACACACGAAAAGGGTCAGTAAACAGTGCATGTAGTTTAATCATAAAAAAAAAGAATAAATAAGTAAGTAAATAAATAAAAGTTAGCATTAAATTAGACTGCTCACGATGGGGTGAGATGTAGTTTCAGGTGTTACCGGTAGAGGCTTGATCCTCGTTTACCTTCGGTACAGGGGTACGCTCCAGTATCCTGTTAACCTTACTGTTCCCACACCTCACTGCCTGAAACATATGAAAAAGAGTCAGTAAATTCTTATATCCCTGAAATACTTATCCAATGAAGACTTGAAGCTATTAATACTCTGTGCGCTAACTACTGTCGGTGGGAGTCTATTCCAGTGATCGACGACTCTATTATTGAAATAACTTCTGCGCGCCAATGTGTTACATCGGTTTCCCTTTAACTTCATACCGTTGCTGCGTGTTATTGTGTTGGTGTCTCTCTGAAATAGACTATCAGGGTTAATGTTTTCGAATCTATTAAGGATTTTGAACACTTCAATTAAGTCCCCTCTTACTCCTCGCTTCTTTAAAGAAAACATATCTAAACGTTTTAAACGCTCGTCATACGTCAAGTTACGGAGCGCTGGAATTTGTTTGGTTGCTCGTCGCTGTATCCTTTCTAGCAAAACTTGATCTTTTATATAATTCGGTGACCAGAACTGAACGGCGTATTCTAGGTGTGGTCTTACAAATGCTAAATATAATCTCTTCATAAGTTCGGGTGATTTATAATCAAAGTTTCTTGAGATTAATCCTAGCATCATATTGGCTTTTTTACTCGCTGCAGAACATTGATCACTCATTTTAAAAGTGTTACTGATACTGACTCCAAAATCTTTTTCTTGTTTTACTTCGCTGAGCTCATGTCCTTGAAGCTGATATTTAAAGTTAGGTATACCTATGTGCATTACATTACATTTATCTACGTTGAAACACATTTGCCATTTTTCGCTCCAGTCGGCAAGTCTTATTAAGTTTGATTGAGTGTTCTCTCAATTTTTACTGTTCGTTACCGTACCTCCTAATTTGGTGTCGTCGGCGAGTTTGGCTACTTTTGACAGGATATCAGTCTCTAAATCGTTCACGTAAATTATGAATAGTGTTGGCCCCAGGACCGAACCTTGGGGCACGCCACTGGTTACAGGTTGCCAATCGGATGCTTCACCATTAAGAACTACACGTTGTTCTTTGTCGGTGAGCCAGTCATGAATCCACGCACATAGATTGTCACTAATACCGTGGGAACGCAGTTTTGAAATAAGCTTAACTTGGGGAACTTTATCAAACGCTTTCTGAAAGTCTACGTCATATGGGGCTCGGGCGTCCCAAATTGAATAAACGTTGTTGAAAAAAGTTAATAAGTTGGTAAGGCAAGACCGATTACTACGAAATCCATGCTGATTATCAGTTATCAAATCATTTGTCTCGAGGAAAGTGATAATTTTATCCCTGACTATTTTTTCGAATAATTTAATTAGGACAGACGTAAGGCTGATAGGACGATAATTACTGGCTTGTTTTTTATATCCTTTTTTTTTAAATATGGGGGTAACATTGGCCTTTTTCCACTTAGAGACAGACTAGCCTGTGCTAATGACTTGTTGAACATTAACGTTATGGGTAATTCTAGCTGTTGACTACATTCTCTTAACATGCGAGGAGATAAATTGTCGGGGCCCGGAGATTTACTTGAATCTATTTTTTGCAGGTACGCACGCACTTCACTGATATCGATTTCGGTCAACGCAAGCTTATGTTCTTCAGGGCCTTGAAAAATAGTCCTCGGGGGTGGGATCTTTGTCATGTTTTCTTTCGTCGCGCTCGGAGCACGAACTCGTCGCACTCGAAGCACGAACTCGTCGCGCTTGAAGCACGAGCTCGTCGCGCTTGAAGCACGAACTCGTCGCAGTCGGCGCACAAACTCGGCGCAAAAACTTTGGACTCCCGTATCTCAAAAAAGTACTGGCTCAATCTTGCTCAGATTTTTTTTAATGTAGCATAAGGTAACTACGTAAGAGGTGCCTCCATACATGAGTTGGCCTCCTCCTCGCTCTCCTGGATCCCCGGTCCCTCCTCATCGTCTACATGAGGTAAAGGAGGTGGAATAAAAGGAAAAAGTATGAGAAAAAATATTAATCTGCAAGTATTTTCATAAGTTAGGAGACACCACCAAGCCTGTGCTCTGCCATGCCGTGTTATCTTAAGCCCAAATAGCCAAATCTTGACTTAGTGAATAAGAATGAACTCGGCGCACGGCGCACGACCTCGGCGCACTCGGCGCACGAACTCGGCGCAAAAACTTTGGACTCCCATATCTCAAAAAGTACTGGTTCAATCTTACTCAGATTTTTAACAGTAGGTAGACAGACATAAGTAAGCTAAGTAAGAGGTGCCTCAATACCTGAGTCGGCCTCCTCTTCGCTCTCCTGAACACAATGTATCCCAGACGTTTCTAAAGTTTTTCGGGAAGCACCTGAGAAACAACTTGGATACATTCAGGAAATAATTGAAGAACACTGAGAGAGAATGTGTGTAATTCACCACGGACTGATCAAGTGTTGGACTCGTAATCACCAGCAGGTACCCTCCCGACATGAGCAAGTGCACTTTAACGTCGATCTGTGTGTGTGTGTGTGTGTGTGTGTGTGTGTGTGTGTGTGTGTGTGTGTGTGTGTGTGTGTCCTTACCGGGGTGTATGGGGGTTTCAGGAGACGTAGTACCTTTGCCTTTGGGGCAGCCGTACCCATATGGGTGGCCCCAAGACACTGGTCGTCACTGACTCCCCAATTCTCACTTGTATGGCTCCTAGCGCCACACCCCGGTAACCATCTCGGCGGATGGGCTAAACCAAGTGAGGGGACCCACTGCCCTGTGGGTTAGTCTGTTGAGACAGGGCTTCTGTGCTCCCCGAGGATAAGAGCATGCACTGGGTATGTGCATAAAGGCGGATGGCAGAATACTTACTTTCTGCCATATCGGCAATCCCCTGCAGCGGTGCTAACAGACAGATCGTCGAGTTCCACTTGGCATCTGATAACTGGTGGCTCTGCCAAGCTGTGAGTCTGGGAAAGCCCAGGCCTATTTCTCACATTAATCTACTCACTAGGGCATGCACTTTGTTCCATCTCACACCTCATATATCACTCACTCATCGTCATCCAAAAGTCCTGCGGCGATGAAGCAGGGCGGTGGCGGCAGACATGCGTTGGTGCTGGAGGCCTTTAGTCTGAGCTCAGCACGGAGGCAGCGCATGCCATAGGGTCGCTGATGAATGGGAAGGAGTGGCATTCATCTTCGGCAGCCGCACGATGCGACAAAGCTGTCCTTTTTGGGTTCTCGCAGCTTTCCCTCAGTGAGGGAGGGGCATAGAAAAGGTTGCCTAAAAATCGTCCCTTCGTCAACTACTGGATGGCTTGTCGCGGCCATACAGTCAACGCCCCAAGCGACAGCATAAATTATAAATGTAAAATTAACCTAGCCACATGGAATGTGCGTACCCTGATGGACCAAACTAACAATGACAGAAGACCAGCACGAAGAACTGCGATTGGTGCACATGAACTGCGCAGATATGACATCGATTTTGCCGCACTGAGTGAGACTCGTTTTCCAGGCGAAGACTCCCTCGAAGAGATTGGAGAAGGTTACACCTTCTACTGGAAAGGACTGAACAAGGAAGAGCCCAGGATCCACGGGGCTGGGTTTGCTGTTAAAACTGAGCTTCTTGCTAACCAACCAGAGGGTCCAACAGCTATTAACGAGAGGCTAATGACCTGGAGAATACCCTTTGTTAAAGGTCATTATATCACACTTATCAGCGCGTATGCTCCAACGCTAGACTCTGATGAAGATACAAAAGGCAGATTTTACAGCTCCCTAGACATCGTGCTTCATAACATCACTAGGAGTGACAAAATTGTGCTGATGGGGGATTTTAACGCACGCGTGGGAAGGAACAGGGACTTATGGGGCGGCGCCATGGGGCAGCATGGCACAGGCAACATGAATTCCAACGGATTGAGCTTACTGACACTTTGTGCTGAGCACGAACTTGTTATAACGAACACCATCTATCAACAAAAAGACAAATATAAAAACACCTGGAAACACCCTCGATCAGGCCATTGGCACATGTGGGACTATATCATCACTAGAAGGAATGACATCAGTGACGTTACCATCACACGAGTAATGAGAGGGGCAGAATGCTGGACTGACCATCGCCTAGTCAGATCTAAATTGATAATCAAAGTTAGACCCCCTGTACGCAGACAGGCTCCTGCCAAGAAACTTAACTGTGCTGCCCTTAAGAGCTCCGAAACAAGAAATCTACTACAAGGAAAAATTGGAGAGAAACTTGCTACAACAGCCAACGTGTCTGAAAATGTAGATAACCCAGATGTAGCATGGGAAAAGCTCTGTTCTATCATAAAGGAAGCTTCAGTAGAAATTTTAGGCTTCAAGAAGAGATCGCATGCAGATTGGTTCGACCAAAATTCAATGTATATCCATAAGCTACTACAGAGAAAACGGAGAGCACTTGATGCCTACCTGGCCAACCCTCAATCAGACACCCTTGCCAAACAGTGGAAAGACCTCAGGGCTGAAGCGCAACAACAGCCTAGACTTATGGAAAATCGTTGGTGGGTTGAGAGAGCTCAGGAAATACAAGTCTTTGCGGATACTAATAACATGCAAGGTTTCTATAATGCCCTTAAAATAATCTATGGACCCAGAAGAAATCGGCTTGCTCCAGTTCAGTCTGCAGATGGTTTAACTATTCACAAAAAACGTAGCAAAGTTTTAGACCGCTGGGCTGAATATTTTCAAATTTTACTCAATCACCACAATGACGTGGATGAATCCAACCTAGATTTGCTACCAGACTTGCCTCTCATTGAAAACCTGGACATGATCCCTGAATATACTGACGTCTGTAGTGCCATTAAATATCTAAAAGAGGGAAAAGCATGTTGACTTGACGGTGTCCCTGGAGAGGTGCTTAAACACGGAGGGTACTTACTGAAACTAGAGCTACACAAACTCATATGTGCACTGTGGAGGGGCGAGAAAATGCCCAAACTGTGGGTAGACCCTAAAATCATCCCTATTTATAAAAACAAAGGAGAGAAAGATGACTACAACAACAGTAGAGGTATCTTCCTCCTCTCGGTTGCAGGTAAACTCCTGGGTCGGGTTATGCTCTCCCGTCTTGTGACACACATATCAGAAGCAGTTTTACCAGACTCACAATGTGGCTTCAGGAAGAACAGAAGCACCGTAGACATGATATTTACTCTAAAACAAATACAAGAGAAATGTGTGGAACAAAACAAAGACCTTTATATTGTATTTATTGACCTCAAAAAGGCTTTCGACACAGTGCCCAGGGATCTCTTATGGAAAATTCTCACCAAATATGGAGTTCCTCCCAAGTTTTTAAACATGATACAACAATTTCATACTAACATGCAAGCTAAAGTATGCATTGGCGGCCTGGAATATCCATCCTTCCCAGATGAAGTGGGGGTCAAACAGGGTGACGTTATCGTCCCTGTATTGTTTAACATCTTTATTTCTACTGTAATGACATTGGCACAAAACTCCTTAAATGCTGAAGATGTGATACAACTTGAGTACAGGCTTGATGGCAGTCTCTTTAACATCCGCAGACTACAAGCCCACACAAAGACAACCATACGCCAGATTATAGAACTGCAATATGCTGACGACGCTGCCCTTGTTTCTCACACTCCCCGGTCAATGCAACACACTCTTGATGTATTTTCTAATATATACAGAGCACTGGAGCTGCAGGTAAATGCCAGAAAGACTGAAGTAATGTTTTATAACGCTGGTCCCAATCAAGAGGCACCGATATTGTCTTTAGATGGTAATCACTTGCAAACTGTCACAAATTTTAAGTACCTAGGCAGCGTCGTGACTCCTTCTGGCAGAATAGACGAGGACGTTCTCGACAACATCAACAAAGCTGCGCGGTCATTTGGCAGATTAAGGGATCGAGCATTCCAAAAAT
>NW_026110473.1:102500-111834 GCF_024679095.1 Eriocheir sinensis
TAATTATCCCCCAAGATGTAATTACTGTAATTAATTCCCTTAAAAACAAAAAGTGCAATGTGCATGAAATCCCAGTATCTGTATTAAAAACCAGCAAAAACCAACTTGCAATACCCTTGTCCATACTCTTTAATAATTCTATCAATAATGGTAAATTTCCTCAACTCCTAAAACATGCAACTGTTGTCCCCATCCATAAGAAAGGTCCCAAAGATGAACTAAGTAATTATAGACCAATATCCTTACTAAATGTTTTTTCTAAGATCTTTGAAAAAGTAATGAAAAAATTTCTCATAAATTTTCTTGAAACTAAAAACATACTTAATCCAAGTCAGTTTGGTTTTCGTCGTGGTCTAAACACTTTCGATGCCTTGAGAACTTATTCAGAAGAAATCTATAAAACTTTAGATAATAAACAGTCATTATTAAGCATCTTTGTTGACTTCACCAAAGCTTTTGATACAGTCAGACATGATATATTATTACGTAAGTTGTATTACTATGGAATTAGAGGTATTATTCATGACTGGTTTCAGGATTACTTGTCCCACAGAACTCAATCAACCAAATTCCACACTTGTCTATCTGCATCTCTACCTATTCAATACGGTGTTCCACAGGGCAGTGTCTTGGGTCCAATCCTGTTTCTCTTATATATAAATGATATTACTTACATATTTACAAACCTTAAAACAATCCTTTTCGCAGATGACTCAACCTTAAATATTACTGGTGAAAATCCTACTGACATGATACTGTTGTGCTGGAAGCTTCTCCCGGCGACCATAGGCCTCTAGAAGGCTCCCGGAGAAACGAGCAAAGGGGCGGGGAGCAAGGCGAGCCGTCCGCGCCCCACGGGGCGCGGCCAGGCGCCAGGCGGGAAGTGTTGCCAACTCGCACATACTTTAGCTACATGTTCTTGTATGACCTAAAATATACTGTAACATTCTAGACTGTACTGTTCTGGATATATATAGGAGAAGAGGGCGAGAGGAGCCCAGTCCCAGTCATAGTAAGCTAGTGGTAAGTGAAGAGTCAGAGTGAAGTGTACTACTAAGGAAGAATATTAAACTACAGAAGCTGTGCAAAGTGTTTACATATCTCCCTCCCACGGAGTCTCCTGACGGCGACACGGAACCCAAGTAACACGTCCGGCATAACACTGGTGTCAGGAGTGTAGGCATTTGTTTTTCGCCATGGAGACTTGTTCCCAAGCTGCCCAGAGGGACGACATGTTGACTGAACTTTTGGAAGCCTTGAGACTACAGGGGGAGAAACAAGAAAGAGCACAGCAACAACAAGAAATAGCACAGCAGCAACAAGAAAGAGCACTCCAGGAACTCAAAGAACAACAAGAAAAAGCACACCAAGAACTCAAAGAACAACAAGAAAGAACACTCCAAGAACTCAAAGAACAACAAGAAAGAGCACAGCAACAACAAGAAGGAACACTTCAAGAACTCAAAGAACAACAAGAAAGAGCACAGCAACAACAAGAAGGAACACTCCAAGAACTCAAAGAACAGCTAGAAGATCGCTTCACAGGATTACAGCTACAGCTAAAAGCAGTACAAGATGGAAGTGAATCAGTGCGAAGAGAAATGACTGATGTGACCACGAACTTGGGACAACGCCTGACAGAAGTGGAGAAAGAACACACAAATCTTCAACAAGAGATGGAGGTGGTACGGGAGACGACACACAAAGAAATATTAGAAGTGCAGGGAAAGGTGAACCGTACAGAACAGGCAGTTTGTGATGTAAGTGACAGAGTGAAGGCCCTCGAAGACTGCTGGGCTGGAAACAGACAGCCAGTGCCTCCAGGGGCTAGTTGTACCCAAGATGCTTCTCCTACGCAAGTCCGGGGTAGTTTGAGCCCTGTTTCGCCTGAGTTTATCCCCGCAAGAAGTTCCGCCAGCCCCATGGGTCTGCTGGGTTCGCCTGTTAGAAAGAAGCCTCAGGAGTTTGATGGCAAGGTCTCCTGGGAGGCTTACCGCGCTCAGTTTGAGCTGTTGGCAGCTCGTAACGGATGGGATGACCAAGAGTGCGCGGTACAGCTGGCCACTAGCCTCAAAGGGGCGGCGCTGGAGGTCCTTGCTCAGCTCGACAATGCGACAAAGGGCAGCTACAGCGGGTTGGCACAGGCGCTGGAGCAACGATATGGGACCAAGCACCAGAGCGAGCTCTTCAGGGTTAGGTTCAGAACCCGCAACAGGAGGCGCGGCGAGTCTCTTCAGGAACTCGCTCAGGACCTTGAGAGCATGGCGCACAAGGCATACCCAGGTGCCACCCCTGACCTGCTGACGGTTTTGCTGCGTGATCAATTCATCGATGCCCTGGACAGCCCTCAGCTGAAGATACAAGTGAACCAAGCTAAGCCAACATCAATGCAGGAAGCTCTGGCACGTGCCATGGAGTTTGAGTCCTTTGTTAGGTCTAGCTTGTCAAGCTTCAGGGACGACTCGACTTCTGGCTTTAGGGCACGAAAGGGCGCTGTCAGCGACACAGACAGGTTCCAAGGAACGTGCTGGTATTGCGAGAAGGTTGGGCACAAGGAGAACGAATGCTATAAGAGGAAGAAAGAATATGAAGGTGGCGCTAAGAAGAAGCCCAGAGAAGGACCCAAGTGCTGGACCTGTGGAGAAAAGGGGCACTGGAAGATTGAGTGTCGGAAAACTGTGCCCCCGGCGAGGGACCACCACTCGGGAAACTAAGGAGGACTGGTTCACGGGGGCAACGACCAGTCTGTCCTGTACATGCCCCGAAGATGTCAATGTGCAGGAGAACCACCATGACGAGCTGCCAAGTGGAGGGCAAGGTTGACGGAGTGTTGTGGCCTGTGGTCGTCGACACAGGCTCGGAACGCACATTGGTGCGGCCTGACGTGGTGAGTCATCGTCGGCTTCCTAAGACATCGCATCGACTGTGCGGAGTCACTGGACACTATGCAGAGCTCAGAGGTCCAGTGGACGTGAAGTTTGAGCTCGGAGGAAAGGAAGAGTCCCTCTCTGTGTACGTGGCCGACATGGACGACCCCTGCATCCTAGGTATGGATTATCTTGTCTCCCACAGGTGCGAGCTGGACTTTCGCGCTAAGCAGCTGACTGTAGGAGGAAGGAGGGTGCCACTGACGACTGTGAACAAGGAAGACCTGCCAGTGACGGTCAAGCGCACCACCATTATCCCTGCGAGGTCGGAGATGCTGTTACCCTGTCAAATTACGGGTGCCCCCCCGGCTAGCCTGTGTGTGGTAGAGAGTGGAAGTCGATGTCCGGTAGAAAACGGGGTGATTGTAGGCAGAACTTTGGTAGACCCTGCCGCAGCGGAAGTGCCTGTCGTCGTGGCCAATGTCTCCTTCAGCCCAAAGAAAATAGAACAAGGGACCATGGTGGGGTTGTGCCAAGAGATCGACCAGGAACCGAGAACCTGTGTCTGCAGGCGAACCCCGACGAAGCCCCAGGAGGAGCTGCCCGACTACCTGCGCGACTTGTTTGACAGGAGCTCCAAGTGTCTAGAGGAGCCCCAAGTGGAACAGCTCAGGGAGCTTCTCGTGAGGAATGCAGATGTGTTTTCCACAGGAGACCTGGACTTGGGGTGTACGGACCTGGTAGAGCACCACATCGACACAGGTAGCCACCGCCCAGTGAAGCAAGCTCCTCGAAGGATGGCACCAGCCCGTCGCAAGGAGATGGATAAGGTGATGGATGATCTCCGGCAACAGGGGTTAATCGAGCGGTCCAGCAGCCCGTGGGCGTCTGCTGTAGTGCTCGTCAGGAAAAAGGACGGTTCCCTCAGGTGCTGCGTGGACTACCGAGCCCTCAACGATCTCACCATCAAAGATTCATACCCACTCCCACGGATCGACGACACGCTCGACGCTTTGGTGGGCTCCAAGTGGTTTTCAACACTGGATATGAAGTCTGGGTATCACCAAGTCAAAATGGCGGAGCAGGACAAAGAGAAAACAGCCTTCTCCTACGGTCAAGGCCTGTGGCAATTTAAGGTCATGCCCTTTGGCCTGTGCAACGCGCCGGCCACGTTCGAGCGGCTGATGGAGAGGGTGCTGGAGGGACTTCACTGGAAGACGGCACTCATCTACCTCGACGACGTGATTGTCTTTGGCCAGACCTTCGAGCAGGAGATGGAAAGGCTATCAGAGGTTTTCGCCCGGTTTAGAGCTGCACACCTTAAGCTCAGCCCGAAGAAATGCTGTCTGTTCAACTAGGAGGTCCAATACTTGGGACACATCGTGAGCGAGGCTGGAGTACGCACTGATCCTGAGAAGGTGGCTGCGGTAAGGGACTGGCCGACACCCACCAACGTGAAGGAGCTGCGGAGCTTCCTCGGGTTGTGCTCATACTACCGCAGGTTTGTGAAAGGCTTCGCTACGATTGCTGCACCACTGCACCTCCTGACGAAGAAGGGGCGCAAGTTTGAGTGGACAGCGGAAACTCAGGTTGCCTTTGAGAAGCTCAAGGAGGCCCTCATCAGCTCGCCCGTACTCACCTACCCAGACCCCTCTAAGCCTTTTATACTGGATTGTGATGCCAGTGATGAGGGGATTGGTGGAGTGCTATCTCAGGCATGTGCCGACATGGAACAGGTTGTGGCCTACTTCAGCAAGAAGCTCACCCCAGCCGAGAAAAACTATTGCGTGACCCGGAAAGAACTCCTGGCAGTAGTCAAGAGCCTTGACTTTCCATGCTTACCTGTACGGTGCAACTTTCACCATCCGCACGGATCACGCTGCATTGCGGTGGTTGAAGTCACTGAAAAACCCTGAGGGCCAGCTTGCTCGCTGGATAGGTAAACTAGAGCAGCATCACTACACTATTGTGCACCGATCTGGACTAACACACGGTAACGCGGATAGCTTGAGCCGGCGCCCATGCCTACCTGAGTGTCAACATTGCCTCCAGAGGGAAAGCGTCCAGAATATGTGCCGCCGCACTACAGTGGAACAGACAGCGGAGGTGCCATGGGAAGACTTGGGAAAACTGCAACGGGAGGACCGAGATCTGAGACCAATTATGGAGTGGCTGAGTCAGTCGTCAACGCGACCTGGGTCGGAAGTAATCTCGAGAAAGCCCTACCAAGAATTACTGGACTCAGTGGGACACTCTTCGAATAGACGACGGGGTGTTGCAGCGACGCTGGGTCTCTCATGATGGTCTTGACCACTACTGGTCCACGGTGCTACCTGTGAAGTCCCGGGAAGGCGTCTTGAAAGAAATGCACGACAGCATCACCAGCGGACACCTTGGGGTAAAGAAGACACTGAGTCGCCTGCGCCAAAGGTTCTACTGGGTTGGCATGAGGAAGGACGTGGAAGAATGGTGTCACGCGTGTGAGGTGTGCTGTGCAAAGAAGGGCCCCAAGAAGCGTCACCGTGCCCCACTGCAACTATACCAGGTTGGAGCCCCCATGGAACGGGTGGCAGTGGATATAGCAGGACCCTTGCCTCTGACGACGAACGGAAATAGGTACATCTGCGTCACAATGGATTACTTCACCAAGTGGCCGGAAGCCTACGCCATCCCTGACCAGGAAGCCACTACCATCGCTAAGGTCTTGGTGGAGGAGTTCTTCTGTCGCTTCGGTGTGCCTAACGAGCTCCATTCCGACCTGGGAAGGAATTTTGAGTCAACAGTCCTTGCTGAGTGCTGCAAGCTTCTGGGTATCAAGAAGACCCGGACCACCCCTCTGCACCCACAGTCAGATGGAATGGTGGAGAGGTTTAATTGGACGTTGGGCCAGGAGTTGGCCAAGCAGTGCAACAATGATCAGTCTTCATGGGATCAGAAGCTGCCTGCGCTCCTCATGGCCTACAGGTCTGCCGCCCACGAGACTACGGGGTATTCACCGGCAAAGCTGATGTTTGGACGTGAGCTGCGATTGCCGGTGGACCTACTGACAGGAAGGCCTCCTGGGGAAAGCCTTCCAAGGGACGCCTCCAGTTTTGCCCGTCAACTAGAGGAACGGCTGGAAGAGGTGCACCATCAAGTCCGAGGTGCCTTGAAGTTCTCCGGGGAGGCCATGAAGCGCGGTTACAATATGAGGGCAAGCCACGTTGACTTCAAGGAAGGAGACCGAGTCTTGCTTTACAACCCGTAGAGGAAGAAAGGACAGTCTCCGAAGTTACAGAGCCCCTGGGAAGGCCCTTACACTGTGCTAGAACGCCTCTCCGACGTGACTTACCGAATCCGGAGAACGGAAAAGACCAAGCCGAAAGTTGTCCACGTCAACCGCCTATGGAGGTACCACGGTCCGGGAAACTACACCTGGAACAACTACAGACACCCAGCAGCCGACGAAAACGCAAGGGACGTCCAGGACCGAGAGGAGGTCGACGACGACGTAGGCCTCCTGGCCCTTTCAGCCGAGGGAGATAACCTCCCGGCTTCGGCAGATGTTCCAGGGACACCCCAAGAAGCGGACGACGACGAGGCGCACCAGGAGACAGACGCGCAGGAGGCAACGAACAGAAGACAGAGACAACGCAGGCGTCCACAGCGATACGACGATTATTATGTTTTTGATTAATTCTCTTATGTTTGTACATAGTTAAGTGTGTGATCGGGACGATCACAATTGTGCTGGAAGCTTCCCCCGGCGACCATAGGCCTCTAGAAGGCTCCCGGAGAAACGAGCAAAGGGGCGGAGAGCAAGGCGAGCCGTCCGCGCCCCACGGGGCGCGGCCAGGCGCCAGGCGGGAAGTGTTGCCAACTCGCACATACTTTAGCTACATGTTCTTGTATGACCTAAAATATACTGTAACATTCTAGACTGTACTGTTCTGGATATATATAGGAGAAGAGGGCGAGAGGAGCCCAGTCCCAGTCATAGAAAGCTAGTGGTAAGTGAAGAGTCAGAGTGAAGTGTACTACTAAGGAAGAATATTAAACTACAGAAGCTGTGCAAAGTGTTTACATATCTCCCTCCCACGGAGTCTCCTGACGGCGACACGGAACCCAAGTAACACGTCCGGCATAACAATACATATAGCAAACACTGACCTACAAACCTTTCATAAATGGTGTCTGAGTAATAGATTAACAGTGAACTTAAACAAAACATTTTATATGCTGTTTACTAATAAGTCACCATCAATGCTTCCGTCCCTATTTTTTTCCCAAGACATTATAAGCAGAACAAATAAACATACATTATTAGGAATAACGTATGATGATACCATGACCTTTAAGCATCACGTAACAAACCAAATCCTTAAATTATCCAGGCTAGTATCTCTGTTATATCAAATTAAAGAATTAATGCCCATTGATGTTTTGAAAATGTTATATAACGCACATGTCTTACCACACCTGTATTACTGTACGCCTATCTGGTGCAACACCTACCCCACACACCTGTTACCTCTGTTTAGACCTCAAAAGAAAATAATAAGAATTATTACAAACAGTGACTACTTTGCCCACACACAACCTCTCTTTAAAAAAACAAACTCCTTAAAACTTTTTGACATAAATAAGCTACAAATTGGCATTTACATGTATAAAAAGATCAAAAGTGAAACCTCCGTGTCCTTACAGCCACAACATACTTATTTCACCCGTACTCATGAAAATCTACGTACACCTGCCCATAATTTAACACTTTTTCAACACTCACTTTTTTATTCAGGACCTAAAACATGGAATTCTATTCCTAATAATAGTAAAGCTCTAAATTCAATACACTCCTTTAAAAAACAATTTAAAAAACATATTCTTCTCAATTATAATTATTAAGTCCATGTATCATCTGTCAGAGTGTCCTCAGCTTAATCAATTATTACCTTATACTATTATTATTGTATTAATACTATTACTACTTACATTATCATTTACAGTACTACCATATTATTTTTATAAATCAATTACAATTTTTGTACTAATGATATTGTGTTAATATTATCACTTTAATTATTATTTACACTACTATTATTTTAGAATTATCACAATGTTAATTATTATTATTATTTCTATAACTATTATTATTATTATTATTATTATTATTATTATTATTATTATTATTATTATTATTATTATTATTATTATTATTATCATCATTTTACTTTTGTCATTTAATTATATATTTGTATGTGTATATGTATGTATGTGTATGTATATATATATATATATATATATATATATATATATATATATATATATATATATATATATATATATATATATATATATATATATATATATATATTTTTTCATTGCTCTCAATATATATATGTATATGTATATATATATTTTTTTCTTTTTTCCACTATTGATTAAATCCGGCACCTAAGTTCCAGTACTGCCCAAAAAGCATACAGCTTTAAATGGGCTCCCTGCACTAGTAAATTATTGTAAATACATATTTGTATAAAAAAGGGATAATAAAATGTTTCAAATGTTTGTTTCAAAAGGCGGCCGCGTCTCGGTGGCCAATCAGGGGCAAGTTCTAGTCGGCAAATAGGAAGCGTCGACCAATCGCGGGATGGAAACACAAATTAGGTGTTGTGCGAACGTTCCCGCGGTGCCCACCCTCTCACGACAATGGAGCCTCTCTCCTCACCCCCTACCTTGCCCCCTCCGAAGAAAAGGAGGCCGAACTTTTCGGAAGAGAAGCTACTAATTCTAATAGCACTGACACAAACCTAACCTACCTTTGTTCATAACCTCAGACATTCAGACTATGCTATATTCTATATGCAAGCTATAACACCATTTTTGTGAAAAGTTACCTTTAACATTTATCAGCACTACGGTATATATACAACACTTGCAACACAGTGATGTCCCTGCTCACCCACGCGTGCAAGATACTGCGTTGGGAAGGATGGGGGGTGCATCCCCAAGTCTGTAGGATTTAGGAAGGCGAATATGAGGAAAATGGTGTCGTGCGCGTATACTGCATGCATATATATTTACCCCGTCTTCAATTGTGATCTGTCCATAAAGTATGAGTGCATAGTAATATGGCAACATACCTATCTACTTACTAGTTCTTTGCAACTCCACATAGTAAAAATGTATCATTGCAAGAGGCAGTGGGAAGCCTTCTCACAAGTTTTCACCAAACTTACTAGTTACTCTATTACTAAACATCTTACTGGTAGTTCATTCACTTCTTACAGTTGTATAAGTAGTATAACTACGTAAACATCGTTTATATGCACTTCATACCTGTATGAAGGCTGTATGTTCCACTTCTAGCAGCGAGGGCGTGCAGGGAGAGGAGGCCGTAACTCACTTAGGGCGGCCCACACCCGCCTTAACCTGCGGCGCCGTAACTCTCCTCAAAATGGCCGCGCCGATGTTTTGAGTATACCAGC
>NW_026110474.1:0-27500 GCF_024679095.1 Eriocheir sinensis
TTGAAGTATATGTGAAAAGTGATCAATATAAGGAAGTAAAGTAGGTATTGGAAGGATGCTGTGGACAGCCGTAGGTTTTTAATCTTTTGGTTTTATGTGGAAGGCAAACTAGATGATTGAAAGTATTCCTATGTGCACGAAAATGAGGGAGAAGGTTATTACGACTAACAGGATTTATAATGTTCAGTGATGTAATGGAAAATGGGTATAGATGATGTGAAGTTTATGCGAAAAATTGGGCTGAAAATTATAAGGAGTTAAAAGTATAAAGTGTTAACATTGTTTATCTAAACTTAAAATTTAACTTAGTAATAGGTTTGATATTCAGTGATTTCCTGCAGTAAACAAAACCTACAGTGCTGAAATAATATGTGTAAGTAGACATATGTAAAGTTATAATAGCTGAGGAGTGTAGGAATTCATTGCCAATGATTTATATTGAATTAGGGAAATGGTGTTTAGTATTTCAGTACTTAGTAGAAGACAAACTGTATAGATGAATCTGAAGCATAAGTGAAAAGTAAACAGGCTAGAGTTGTATCTCATGAAGATTGTCAAGTACCGTTGTCGGATTAACGCAGAATGAAAAAGTGGTATATGCACAAAAGTGTATTATTTAAAGGTTATCCCTGAATGACCCAGAAAAAAACAAATGAGGAAAAGCGAGCATATCCGCTGCATGAGGTAAAAAAAGGAGAAGGAAAAAAATCCTTTAGAATCCTCGATAAAAAAATGCTAAACCTGAGAATATGCTGATGAGCGGAAACTGTCTCGTGAAAACAGGCGACGAACAGGACAGACACAGAGAGAGACAAATGTGAGGATGAGAGAAGAGAGATGAAAATAAATATCATAATAAAATTAGATAAAAGAATGTAAAAAGACTAGGAAAGTTTAGAGAAATGGAGAAAAAGAAGGTTATTAGGAACAGGAGGAGGAGGAGGAGGAGGAAGGAGGAGGATTAGAGAAGTAGAGATGAAGCATCGTTTGCATCTGTTTGTCTGTTTGTCTTCGTTTCCTGAGGTTCCCACTCTATTGTTTACGACACACACACATACACACACACACACACACACACACACATGAGGGCCGCCATTCATCGATTATAATATTGGTTCATAATGCAAAATATATGGATTAATCTGAAGCTAATTTGACGGCTGTTTAATTCTGAACCACGATACTTTGGCCGATGAGAATGACTCACTGTGATGGTTATAATGAAAGAGGGATGATGGTGGTGCAGGAATGGCCAATGATGAGTGAAGGTGATAATGCTTGGTAATGATACTGGTGCCCCGTGATGATGCTTAACAATAATATTAGCGGTAGTAGCTGTAGTGATGATAATAAAACTGATGATGATGATGTTGATGGTGTTCTAATCTCCAAGTCTGTTCACGGAGATATAACACCTTTTTCTCTGTTCATTTCACCTTCTTCCTCTTTCCCGTAACTTCCTTGCCCTGTCCTCCTTCCCTCCTCTTACCTTCACTGCCTTACATCCTCCTCCTCCTCCTTCTCCTCCACTCACAGTAATAACACCTTTCCACCCAGCTTCGTCGTTATTAATGATATTGTTAATGTGTGTGTGTGTGTGTGTGTGTGTGTGTGTGTGTGTGTAAGCATGGCTGGACTGACCTGAGAGAAATTAAAGTAAAGAAATGTAGAGATTTACATAGATTTACATAGAAAATCAGACCCACACAGACCCCATGGTCCAGACTTGAGCAGTGGTCCTGTCCACTTAAACCTAAGTGATTTACATTAATCAGAAGACTCCAGAACGTTGCACTTCTACTCTAGTTGATATTAAGTTGAAGGAAGTGACGGTCAGCTTAATTTTGAAGGGAGTCAATCGTTATTTGCTGGACCACTGATGGTGGAGGCTTGTTCCATTCTCCACACTTACTAACGTTGGTGAAGAAAAAAAATTTTTTTGTGCAGTCTGAATTTACTTGTCATCTGGGTTTTACGCATATTTTGTTCCTCGTACATTACTTGACTGTCATCGATCTCATAAACAATTTGATCTGTCTACATTCGTGAAACCAATTAAGTATTTTAAAACATTCGATCGAAGTTTTCCTCAGGCGACGTTTCTCAAGAGAGAACATAGTTAAGGGTAAGAAAGCCTTTCTTCGTAGGATTTGTTGCGCAAGAAGGGATCATTTCGTTTGCCGACATTTGAACACCATTCTAATTTAGCAATATCCTTTGCATGGTGGAGAGGGACAAAACTGTACCGCATATTCCAAGTGGGGTCTGACTAAACTGTTGTAGGAAGGAGTATTATTATCTTTATTGCTTGAATACAAGTTTCTTTTAATGAAGCCTAACATTCTGTTCGCTTTATTTGCTGCATCGATGCATTGCTGTGAGAATTTGAGGTTTGGTGAGGCGATTTTTGACCCCCAAGTCTTTGTTGACGCATTGAACGCTTTTGAGGTTTAACGCCGCGCATTTCGTATTCGAACTTCTTGGTTCCTCGTTCCAACTTGAAGGACCTGGCACTTGTCTACGTTAAAGGGCATCTCCCATCTATCCGACCAAGCCCTGAAATTTTTGTTGCAAATCCTCTTTAAAGGAACTGCCTTGTCTTCGTCAGTGAGAACCGAGTTACCAATCTTTGTGTCGTCTGCAAATTTTACTAATGCGGTTATTGAGTCCAACATCCACGTCGTTGATGTAAATAATGAAGAGCACTGGG
The DNA here is from genome assembly GCF_024679095.1 of Eriocheir sinensis. Classification (NCBI taxonomy): domain Eukaryota; kingdom Metazoa; phylum Arthropoda; class Malacostraca; order Decapoda; family Varunidae; genus Eriocheir; species Eriocheir sinensis. Next base: position 2,711 of record NW_026110474.1, read on the forward strand.
CCCAGGACCGGAGCCACTGAGGCATACGCCACTGGTGACAACCGCCCACTCTGAGTTAAATCCGTCAATCACTACTCTTTGTTGTCTATTTGCTCAACCCATTCGCGATCCATTGGTTTTACTTGACCGTCAATACCTATTGCTTTAATTTGTAAAGTAATTTATGATGCAGGACTTTATCAAGCGCTTTCTGAAATCAAGATAGACTACGTCCAGTGATTTGGTTACGTCACTTAAGAAACAGTGAAGAGGTCGTTATAAAAGGTTAATAGGTTTGATAGGCAGGATCTTTTGTTTCGGAAGCCATGTTGTGAGGTCCCAATCAATACGGTGGCTTTCAAAGGTAACTCACAATTTTGTCTCTAATTATGCCCTCAAGTAAACACCTACAACCGAAGTTAGACTAATGGGCCTGTAATTACCCATAAGTACTTTTTTGTCTCCCTTTCTTGAAAATCAATTGTCACGTTAGCCTTTTTTCCAATCTGAAGGACGATGCCTTATCACGCATAAGACATAATGAATACACCGGTTGTGAGGGAGGAGAGTATTTCGCTCTTCGTTTCTTTCAGCAGAGTTGGATATACTTCTGTCAGGTCAGGACTTTTATTTTGTTTTAAGTGAATGGAAGCTTTTAAAGGACTTACAAGCATCGGTTGTTATTTCAAGAATTAGGCGATTGCATGCTCGAGAGATTTACAATAGTACTGTGGTGTTGGTGGTAGCGAGGAGGAAGGACTGTTAGTATTAAACACCGAGGAAAGTAATTGTTTAAGAGGTTTTGATAATGTGTTGGCTGTCCGTCACTAAGTGCACCGTCGCTGTTTACATTAAAGGTCCAATACCACTTTTGATCGCCTTTCTGTTGTTTATGTAACATGAAGAAAGATTTCAGGTTATTTTTACAGTTGGCTGCAATATTTTCTTCATATCTACGCTTTACCCTGACCTACTAGTCTTTTTACTCGTCGCCTGGCATCATTATAAAGTCCCCTAATAATGTTCTCAGGCGTGCTTTGTTCTTTCTTTAACCTAGTAAAACAATTTTCTCTCATTGACTGATTGTTTTAATTTCGCTATTAAACCACGGTGGCCCTTTTATTGAGTGTTAATTCCGCTTCTCGCTGCAAGGGGACGAATGTGTTCTCGCTGTGAGTGAGTAGAAAGTGATTTTTTGAGAGCTTAGCCAGGCTTCCTCTACGTTGCCGTCATCTGATAGTTGTATTTCTGTTAGTTTTTGTCGGATTTCTACGAGTTAGCTCTTTTAATTGGGCACCCTTTAGCTTTATTTTCCAGTCACTGATGATTGAGCTTTTAATGTCGACGCGCACTAATTTATGATCGCAAGAACCGAGGTGTTCTCCTACCGTGACACTACTGACAAGGTTATCTTGGGTCGTTATAACAAGGTCAGTATAATTATTTTGTCCAGAGTTGGCTCAGAAACCATTTGGCTTAGATGAATTTTCTTCCTAGAATTCGATCATTCTATGTGATTCGCCTTCTGTGTACCCTGACAGTGTCGCCAGTCGATATGGGGGAGGTTAAAGTCTCCTAATATCAGTGAGTCGCTGTTATTAAGTGACTTCCTGTAAGACGCTGTATACATTTCAGGTCGTCATCGAGTGATTGCCCAGGAGGGGGTCTCAACAGGTGACAGATATATTTAAGTTGACTTTTTGCAAGTGTTTACTGCACGCACAAATGTTCAACGTTACTGTTTCCAGTGTTTTGTCAAGTACGGGTTGTAAAATAGCTTTTGACATAAAGGGTGACGCCACCACGCCTCTACAGTTTACGATCTTTTGTTGAGAGAGTCTGTAGCCATCTATAATGTTGTATTCGGAACTTAAATCAATATTTGTGGGTGTCGATAAATGTTTCAGTTATAGGAATTATGTCAAAATTTTTCTGTTAAAGCAAGACATCTCAGTTCATCAAATTTGTTTCTTAGGCTACGCGCATTGACAAAACTAAGGATTTTTAAGTTATCTAGAGGCTTGGTAATAGAGGTGGTGGTACTTGCGGGATCACGGTTACAGGTTTGTTGCGATGCACGGCGTCTATTTACACGGGCGAAATTGAAAGTACGTGGCCGTGACTCGTTTTTGTTCGGATGACACGCACTGCAACCGTTGAGGAGCCTTCGAGAGTCCGGCTGCCCGATGGGAGAAAGGTGCAATCCGTCCCACTGTGGAAGAGCTCATTTTGTCCTGAGAAATTGTCCCATGCGTATAGAACTCCCGTCAAACTCCTACAAAGAGTCTATGTAAGCGATTTGTTTTAATCTGGAAAGGAAGACCTTACTGAAAAAGTCGCTCTCGCCCAGAGTCCGTGGTAGAACTCCTGAAATCAAAATGTGTTGGGATTTAGTCTTATACTGCTGGATATGAGCCTACGGTACTTCTCCAGGAGTTCCTCAGACTTCGGAGTCGTGGTGACGTCGTTCGTGCCTGTGTGAATAACAAACAGTGAATCATTAGTAGCCTGGGAGATCTCCTCCAAGAGCAGCCTTGAGTTATGTCGTCCTGATCCCAGCACCAGGATATGGTAATAGTTCCAAATCTTCGACGAGGAACTCTGCCGCAGAGACTCAACGACCTGCTGACGAATCATGGAGTCACCCACCAGGAAGGTGCTCTCCTGCTCAAATCCTCCTCCTCCAGAATAGCAAAACCCTGTTGAAGCAAATAGAACAGGATAAATCGCTTGTCTGGCTGGTTTGGCTCCTCCATTTCACATTGGTGAAATGCCATCATGGTCAGTGCCACTAGCATCCTCCCGTTGCGTGGTGTTGTCCGCTGGTGTCGACAGTACTAACTGAGGGTAAAGGGGCGAGGTTGGAGAAAGGGTTTGGCACCACAGCAACGTTAGCCTGGATGAATTCCCTGCTGAGGAGGCAACAGTGCGAGAAAGCTCTATTATTTTTATTCTGACCTGCTTCCATCTTCTCTTCTTTCGCTCCTGCAGTCTGGTCTCGAAGATGCTGCCCTGGTGAGAAAGCTCTATTATTTTATTCTGTGCCTATCTTCATCTTCTCTTCCTGCTCCTGCAGTCTTTTGTCTCGAAGATGCCTGCCTGGAGAGACATAGTCGACAGACAAACAGAAACGCCCTGTAAAAAGTGAGCTGAGAAGCTACCGTTACAAGTACTGCACTTCTTGGAAGGTGCCATCTTGGCTGAAATGAAAGAGATAAAAACACAGAAGTGAAGGGGATTAGGAAGGGGGTGAGGTGTGAGAGTAGTTTAGTAATGGAGGAAAAGAAGTGAGGGGATTAGGAAAGGGGGTGAGGTGTGTGAGGTAGTTTTAGTAATGGAGGAAAAGTGGAGAGGAGGAGGAGGTAGGAAGGGATGTGAGGTGAGAGTAAAGGGGGACAGAGAGGTGTGTGAGATCAAGGAAGGTTAGGAAATAGGTGAGGCCAGGAGAAAGAGGAGTAGGAAGGGATGTGAGGCTGAGTAAGAGAGGGGAGAAGAGGCGTGAGTGAGGTGTGTGTGAGATCAAGGAGGATTTAGGAGAAATAGGTGAGGTGGGAGAGAGGAGGAGTAGGAAGAGATGTGGGAGGAGGGTGAGTAAGAGGGGGAAAGAGGCGGTGAGTGAGGTGTGTGAGGATCAAGGAGGGTTAGAAATAGGTGAGGTGGGAGAGGAGGAGTGAGGAAGGGGATGTGAGGGTGAGTAAAGAGAGGAAAGGGAGGCAGTGGTGAAGTGAGGATGTGTGAGGGAATCAGGAGGGATTAGGAAATAGAGTGAGATGAGTGAGAGGGAGTTTGGGAAAGGAGGCCAAGTGGGAGAGAGGGAGGAGTAGGAAGGGATGTGAGAATTGAGTGAGGTGTGTGTGAGAACAAGAAAGGTTAAGAAAGAGGGCGAAGCGAGTAAAGGTGGGTGAAGGATGGGTAAATAGGATGTGTGAGGTAAAGGTGAGTGAGGGGGAGGGCTTAGAAATATGTGGAGGTGAGGGAGGAGTGAGAGGGCCCCTAATCCTCAAAGGGATGAGGAGGGAGCAAAAGGGATGTAGAGGTGAGCGAGGGTGGGGGGGGCTTACGGTGAGGGTGAGGGGAAAGGGGTGTAGGAAGTGTTAATCCTCTAGGGGATTTAAAAGAGGGTGTAGTGAGGAGGAGCAGATTGAATCCTCAGAGGGAATTCAAAGGAGTGGAGTTGTCGGGCACACCCAAATCACTGCAATGAGACACTCTCGAGACACCAAAGTCACACTCAGGACACACAGAAACACTCAGAAACCAGCTAAGCACACAGAAAAACATTAAACACCCTCAAGTCACTCATAAAAGAAACACCCGGAAATACAACAGCACCTCAAAAACACTCTGAAACACACACGCAGAGCACTATAAACAGCAGCCAAATCACAAAAAGCACTAAGAAACACAACACACTCGAAACGCAGAACACTTACTCGAAAAAACAATAAAATCTGCACCAAAAACTTACCAGGAAACACAACACACTTGAATCACTCTAAGAAACCCACGCAGAACACCCCGGAAACAGCCAGATCACACGCAAAAACACACGGAAACACAAATCACAGAGGCAACCACAGGCAGCACTATAAACAGCCAAATCACACATAAAAGCACTGGAAACACAACACACCTCGAAACGCAGAACACTCAGAAAAACAGCCAAATCACACGCAAAAACACCGGAAACAAAACAGCACACTCAAAACACTGAAACCCACATAGTACACTTGAAAAGCAAACCAAATCACACGCAAAAAACCCCACCTGAAAACACAACACACTTGAATACTCTGAAACCCACCCGAACACCCGGAAACAGCCAGATCACACAAAACACCGGAAACACAAATCACAAGAGAGGGCAAAAACGTACAGGCAGGAACCACAAGCGAACACACACCAAACACGTGTGGGAAATCACAGGCAACACACAATGTCCATAGCAAGAACACACAAACGCACGTGAAAGACAACGCAGCGCAATCCCAAAGAGCACGACGAAAACACAGGGCAAGCGATGTTGTGGAGCTGGCAGGGAGTGAAGAGTCGACCCATGAGAGAGAGGGAGCAGAAAGCTGGAGGGAAACGAGAATGGAGAGATTGAGGGAAGGGGAGGGAGAAGGTAAGGAGAGATGGAGTAAGGAAGAGAAAGAGTGAAAGCAGAGAGGGAGGAAGGATATGGAAGGGGGAAAAAAAAGAAGAGAGAAGGATAGGGAAGGGGGAGAGAGACGAGGGAGTTTGCAAAAAAAGCAAATAGGCTTCTCACCTTTACCTTTTTTTCAATTACCTCTCCATGTTGCCGCCCGAAGGCTGACAAAAGGTTAATGGTGCGCTTGGAGACTGATTATGACCAGATTATTATGATAGGCTTCAATGTGGGTAGCACCCACATAGAAAGGGCGATGTAGAGGGAGGATAGGGAGGATTGTTAGAGGATTGAAGATAGGGGACCAATGCCAAAGCAGTGGTGTGAGATGGTATAGTGAGGCCAGATGGCCGCACCAAGATGTCAACACAGCGGAAAGGGAGAGAGAGAGACTGCTGACAGCGCGGGGTTTCCATGAGGCAAAGTTCCTCCCTCTCTGGCTGGGTTGGTTGACGTGAGGAGCGGAGAGGAGGGGCTTTGCAGCGGGAGAGGAGAAGAGCTATTTCCTCGCAGGGACAGTGTGGACAGGGTCACACAACAAAAAGAACCCATAAAGGTTAATAGACCCCGACACGTGAGTTATATAATTGTGTCTTTCTGAATGGTATCTCTTGCCATTGCCGCATATTCTGATGTGCGGGTTAAATGATGATTTAATTGTTCCAGCCCAGGCTTTATTGCTCTTTGATATAATGTAGTGACTCAACAATGGTTTATTGCTCTTTGATGTAAAACGTAGTGACTTTCGTATTCCTGATTCTGCTTGATTCTGATGGTGTGTTCATTGCTAACCAGGTTTGACCGCTAAATCATATTGCCAAAATCAGAGTTAACGTGAAGGTCTCCTTATTTACCCTTACCGCCCCACTGGCTCGCAGGGACCAGATGGCGGCAATACTCAAGTGTTCTGAATATGCGCGCAAGCCACCTTAGAGTTCACGGAGAATTAAAGAGTTGCTGCTGTTGTTAAAGTAATGAATAAGTCTCGGCGCGTGAAGCGAAGGAAGAATAAAAAATATGTATGGCATACTATGTATATGTATGTGTGCGTACTCATGTACGTATGTATGTACCAATAAACCTTCGGTTATGGTCACACGTTCGAGTAATGTACGTGGAATGAATAAACGTTGGAAAAAAAAGGAAAATGTACAGTAAGCATTGAAATTTTTTCGTATTTTTTACTACTATCAGGCGAAAGTTTTGAATGTGTGTACCATGTTATTTGGGATAAGAATTATTAATGTATATAACGTTATCTGAGATACGTAAAAAAATATAGAAGCATGCAATTAAACACACATTAATGTGAACTAATAAACTTTCCAGCTTCTAAATGAATGTATGAATAAAGAAAGACAGAAAACTTCAAGAAATAAAGACCTGTGAATGAAGTATGTAAAGAAGAATGAAGAAAAATAATGAAATGAGTTGTTAAAGATGGATAGATAAAATTAATAATACGAATTGCTCATCACACTCGCCCTTCATTTTCATTTACCACTCATCACCACCTCCTGTATCGGCACCATTACCTCATCACCACATCAACACCACCACCACCACCAACAACAGTCACCTCCGTTCTTATCGTCCCCCCTGCGTAAGCCTTCACCCTGCAATTGCCACATCCCTCCATCGTCACCCCTCAACAACCTCATCACCACGTCATCTCCATCTTCATCACCACACGTCCTCCTTTCTCATTCCCTCCTTATCCTTTCAGTGAATCATCATCAGAATCATCACCCCCATTATTAACATCACAGAACCTCATCACCACCCACCAGTCAAGTCACCTCCATTTCATAACTCACTCATCACCACTCCCATCACCTCATTATCTACTCACCACCTTTTCATTCTCATTAGCACTCATTAGCCTCAACGTTCTCGTTCTCATTAACATTTCACATTATATAATTACCCCCTTCACCTTCATTCACCCTTCAAGCCCTACACCCTTTTCTATCCCTCTTCATTGCCCTCTCCTGCCCCTCCCTCCATCTTCTCCTCCCTATCTTCTTTCTTCATATATCGTCCCCCTATTCCAACCCCTCCTTCCCTTTCTCCTCCTCTTTCTCTTCTTTCCTACGCTTCCCTTTCCTCCTGACCCATCATCCCTTCATTCTTTCCCCTGTTTTCACCCTTCTTCCCTCTTTCACTTTTCCTTCTTTCCTCTAACTTTAATCTGACAGCGTGGATCAAGACTGGCTCCTGCAAGAAAACAACAGGTTAGCATGCTTAACGGACAGGCCTCCGATTGGCAAGTCACAAGTGGAGTGCCACAGGGTCAGTGCTGGGACCCATACTCTTCATCATATATATCAACGACCTAGAACTAGGATTAAAATCCAGTTTTCAAAATTTGCCGACTACACAAGGTGGGTGGGAAGGGCCTCACGACGACAGACTACGAAATTATCCAGAGGCCTGGACCAGATCACTCGGTAGTCAGAAAATGGCAGATGTCCTTCAACACTACCAAATGTAAAGTAATGCATATCGGATCCAGAACAGCAACCACATACCACATGGGTGGCGTACCACTACATGTAGTGCCAGAGGAAAAGAGACCTCAGGGTCACCATCAGCAGTGACTTGAAACAAACAAAACACTGCAAGTCCGCCTGTAAGAAAGCCAATATAATGCTTGGGTCCATGGCGAGGAACTTCGAATACAAAGACACCAAGGTTATGTTATCCTTGTATAAATCGCTGGTAAGGCCCCACCTGGAATACATACGTGCAATTCTGGTCTCCTAATTACAGGAAGACATTGAATTACTTGAGAGAGTACAGAGCGCCACGAGATGATACCATCACTGAGGACGAGGCCTTATGAAGAGCGACCTCTCAGAACGATTCAACCTCTTCACGTTGGAAAAGAGACGACTGCGGGGAGACATGATACAAATCTTCAAGTACCTGAACAAGCTCAGTAACGTTGATCACTCCAAACCCTTCACGCTACAAACCAACCTGAGAACAGAAACAACGGAAAAATAATTCAAGCAAAGCGATGCCATACCGACATCGGCAGGAGTTATTTCTCGAATAGGTTGTTCGCCACTGGAACAACCTTCCTGCAGAAGTGTTTGGCGCAGAGGCCATCAACTCCTTCAGAAACGCATTGATCGCCACTTTGCTGCATCGTGAGTGAACTGAACGCATCCAAGAGTAGGTGCACATTGCAAGTGCTTCAATCCTTCCCTGCAAAGCCACTCCTATAGCAAACGAATTGATTAAATCACTAAAAGCAGGCAGCTCGTAATGACCCAACAGGCTTTCTGCTGCCTGCTGAATCCATGTTTCCCCACCTCTCATCCCTCCACATTATCCCTCTTCCTCTACCTCTCTCCTCCCTTCTCCTCTACCTCCTCCCTTACCTCTCCCCTTCTCCTTCCCCACTCCCTGCACACTTCATCCTGCCTCATATCCCCTCATCCCCTCACCTCTCGTTCATAGCTCCTTTTCTCTCCCTTCTCTTTCCCTAATCATCCCCCTTCTGCTTCTCTTTCTCCCCTTATCCCTCCCCTCTACGATATATCCTGTCTCATATCTTCTCATGACCAAACCATCCTTCCCCGCTCGCTCCTCCCCTCCCCCAACCATTCCCTGCAGCACCTTCTCCTCGCTGAGCCAGGTGGCGGACAGGTCCAGCTCAACATTAGCAGGTTAATTAATTATGGGCTCAAGCGTAATGGGAAGGTGATTCATTAAACGTGTGTGTCTGGCCGTCTGTCAACCTGTCTGTTTGTGTCTGTCGGTCTCTGTATCTCTCTCTCTCTCTCTCTCTCTCTCTCTCTCTCTCTCTCTCTCTCTCTCTCTCTCTCTCTCTCTCTCTCTCTCTCTCTCTCTCTCTCTCTCTCTCTCTCTCTCTCTCTCTCTCTCTCTCTCTCTCTCTCTCTCTCTCTCTCTCTCTCTACATTTCTCTGCATAACATTTGCTCATGTTGTTTTCATATAAGAGAGAGAGAAGAGAGAAGAAGGGCTAATAATGATAATAAATAATTAAAGTAAAGTTTTAAAATTATCTTATAAACAAGACGACATTTAGTAAGAATAAAAGTTCTTGTCGGGCAAGAAGAACATTTGAGGAAGAAAAAGAGGAAGAGGAGGAGGAAAATTGCGTAATATAGGAAGGTGAACAGAAGGATAATGAAGAAGAAACATGGAAACATGGAAACATGGAAACGCAGGCAACAAGAAAGCCCTATTGGCTCATTACGAGTTGCCGCTTTGGTGATTTAATCTGCTCGACAGCCTGGGGCCTGGGGAGCAGATGAAAGCACCTCGACATTGAGAACAGATAAGCGCCTCGATGTTGAGGGCAGATGAAAGCAACTCAATATTCAGTTTACTCCCGACAGCGAAGTGACGGTCGATTCTATATTTGGAAGGGTTGATAGTATTCGCATATTCTACTTCTGAAGGAAGATTGTTCCAGTGACGGATGACTCGGTTTGAAAAGAAACTCCTTCCGATGTCTGTGTTACATCGACTAGACTGAATGGGTAAACCGTTATTTCTAGTTCTTGAGTTGGTTTACAATTCAAAGAAATTGGAGTAATCGACGTTATTGAATTTTCTCAGATACTTGAAGACTTGAATCATATTCCATCGTAGGCGTCTTTTCTCCAATGTAAAGAGATTGAGACGCTTGAGTCGTTCCTCGTACGGCTGAGCCCTTAAGGTTGGTATCATCTTCGTGGCGCGTCGTTGAATCCTTTCCAGTAAATCAATGTCCTTTCTGTAATTAGGAGACCAGAACTGTACTGCATACTCGAGGTGCGGTCTTACCATGGAATTATACAAAGATGGCATCACATCTGGCGTTTTACACTCGAAGTTCCTCTCTATGAACCCGAACATAGTGTTGGCTTTGTTGTATACTTTTTTTACAGTGATTCGAGTGTTTCAGGTCACTGCTGATAGTGACTCCAAGATCCTTTTCCTCCTGCATCGCTTGCAGAGGTCTCCCATTCATGATGTATGTGTGGTTACTATTTCCTAGACCCAATGTGCATGACTTGCATTTGTCAACATTAAAGGACATTTGCCATTTTCCGACCATTCGATAATGTGATTGAGGTCTTTCTAGATGATTTCGCAGTCGGTCTTTGTGAGGCCTTTCCCCCACCTTAGTGTCATCAACAAATTTCGATATTGTGGATTTCAGTCCTGATTCGAGGTCATTGATATATGATGAAGAATGGGTCCAACACTGACCCGAGGCCTCCACTAGTGACTGGGAGCCAATCGGAAGGCTGTCCGTTGAGTAGTACTCGTTGTTTTCTGTCGGTGAGCCAATCTCTTATCCACGCGATCAGACTGGCTCCAATGCCCGCCAAGTGCAGTTTCTTGAGGTCGCTCGTGCGGTACCTTGTCATAAACTTTCTGAAAGTCAGGTATATAACATCACTGGGATGTGGGCATCCAGTTCTATATATACCTTGGAAGAAGTCTAATAAATTCGTTAGGCAGGAGCGCTTGTTTCTGAAGCCATGCTGGGTGTCGGAGATTACATTATTGTCTTCTAGAAACTTAACAAGTTTGTCTCTAATAATCTTTTCAGTATTTTTCCTGCCATGATGTCAAACTTATGGGCCTGTAGTTTAATGCAACACTTTTGTCTCCTTTTTTGAAAATTGGTGTTACGTTCGCCATCTTCCAGTCTTCCGGGACCTTTTCAATTGAACAGACTGGTTGAATATGTTAGTGAGTGGCTGAAGTATTTGTTGTTTTAAGCTCTTTTAATAACCGCAGGGACAAACCGTCAGGTCCTGTTGACTTGTTCGTATCAAGTTTATCCAAATACTCTTTCACTTCTTGGTCGCATATTGAGTCAATTTTCAGGGCGTGATTCCCCTCGGCAGGTCAGGGTTCTCGGGCATGGTTTCGATGTTCTCGACTGTGAATACGGATGCGAAGATTACTGTTTAGTATTCTTGCCATCTGTTTACTGTACTGAGTTTCATCTCCAGTCTCGTATGTAATGGGACCAATATTGGATTTTACTTTCTTTTACGATCTGTTGTATGTGAAGAATTTTTTTGAGTTTATCTTGATGTCACTCGCTATTTGTTTTCGTAGTTGCGTTTACTACTCGAATAAGGTGCGACAAGCTCTGAGGCTGTTGTGGTGTACTGAGTACGGGCTTCAGCCGTGTCATTCTCTTTCATTAGGTTATAATTCCTTTTTTAAGTTTACCGCCCTTTTATTTCTCTGGTCATCCGGTGGATCTACGGCACCATTTACTCGCCTGGGTTTCGTCGGCACTGTAGCCTTTTCTACTCCCAAAAGCTTATCTTTGAAGTTGTTCCACACGTTGTCGATTGTATTGTCAGTTAGGTGAAGTTGGTCCCCAGGTCGCAGAGGGAAGCAGCTCTGGGCTAGGTTGAAATTTGCTTTTTGTAGTCTGGTATCACTGACGGATTGTCTACGAGTTTGTGACTTATGTTGACATTGAAACGGATTAAGTGGTGATCGCAACCGTTAAATTTTTCTAAACTTCACAGTCGCGAATGAGGTCGGGGGTCGCTACTAATACCAGATCCAGCAGATTGTTTCTCTTGTTGGTTGAGTTACAACCAGGTGAGGAACGAATCCTCCACCATTTCTATAAACCTGTTACCCTCTTGATCTCAATTAATTGTCCCCAGTCAATGTTAGGGCAATTAAAGTCCCCAATTATTATTGTTTACTTTGTGTTAAAGAGTGAGCTCTTCGTACAGGGCAGTGTCATCGGCTGCTTGTTGTTTTGGAGGCCTGTATACGGTCGCAAGTGTTAGTTTCTTATTATTCATGATTATTTCCACATAGACAGGTCGTAATTCTCTGCGTCCTGTTTGTCTATTTTTATGGCAGGGAGCGTACTTTTTACGTAACAAATTACTGCTCCTCCTTTCTTGTGCATTCGATTTTTTGGAAGCTTTCATGCCGAAATGACAGTTCAGATACTAGATGTGCAGAGTTGGCCCAAGTCTCTGTGATGGCTACCACATCTGGTTTCTCAGTTGCAATATACGCCCTAATTTCGTCCTTTTGGGTAATAGACTGCGTGCATTTGTGTACAAAATGGAAATGTGACTACTGGTTTGGCCGCGTCGTGTTGAATGAGTTCGCTTGTCGGAGGCGTCGTTGGTTACACAGTTTCTTGCAAGCCGCATCGACGCTACAGTTCGGTTGATGAAGGGTTGCCTTTGCCTTGCCCTCGCCTCAGTTTTTGAATAGCTTTTCGAGAAGCTTTCAGCTGCATCGTTCAGGAGCCTTCCCTAGCCGCGCCGGACCAACCTCGTTCAAGTGGGTCCGTCACTCCCAAAACAAATCTGGGCGCTGGTTGAAGTGATGCCGTACGTTCGTGAACCTACGCCTTCATCGTTACATAACTGCTTTAGACTGAGTATTGACGCCGTACGCTTTACTGTTGTTGTATCCGGCGAACGTATTGACTCTCGGTAGAATTCCAGAGACGATGATGTGTGGGGACTTGGTCTTTATTTCGAATGACTTGACGGTATTTTGCTAACAGGTCCTGAATTTGAGTTGACTGAAGGTCGTTGGTTCCCGCATGGATCAGATACACTGTGTCGTCCTTCGCATTTACTGAAACTACATCGACAGCTGATTCAATATCGTCCAGTTTGGCTCTGGGGATGAAACGCTGCCGTGTCAATATTCCGAACACAAAACTCCGTAAGTTGGCCTCTCCACCACTAAATTGACTCTAGTAGTTAGTTTGCCCATACCAGGAAACAGCGTCTGGTTCGGCCTGAAGTGACAGCTGGTAGAGATGGTCTTGTGATTTCTTCTGGAAGGGCGCGAGGTACAAGCGGGAGCGCAGGCTAAGGTGGGTCTGGAAGTGGTGAGGTGGTGATAGTGGTGGTGGTTGGGAAAGGGTGGAGGGTGAGGTGTGGATGGAGGAGATGTGGTATCAGAAGTGGAGGAGGAGGCGGAGGTTGAGTTCGTGTTGTTGGAGGTGGAAGTGGAGGATGGAGTGGTAGTGATGAGGATGGGGGAGGAGTCAAGGGTGTTGGAGGGAGAGGAGGAGAGCGGGAGAAAGGGGTGGTACTGTGGATGGAGGTGGATGGGGTAGGAAGGGAGGTGGATGGGAGAAGAATGGTGAGGGTGGCGGCAGGTTCAGGCGTGGCAGGAGATCGTGTTGAAGGTGGAAGGGAAGATGGTGGTGATGAGGATAGGGAGGAGTCAAGGGTGTTGGAGGAGAGAGTGGGAGTGGATGGGAGTATGCTGGGAGGTGGATGGGATGAAGGAATGGTGGGGGTGGCGGCGGGTTCAGGCGTTGCCAGAGGTGGGGTGGTTGGGCGAGGTAGGGGAGATCGTGTTGAAGGTGGAAGGGGAAGATGGAGTGGTGATGAGGATAGGGAGGAGTCAAGGGTGGTGGAGGGAGAAAGAGGGAGTAGGAGTGGATGAGGTAGCAAGGGAGGTGTATGGGGCGGAAGGAATAGTAAGGATGGAGGCAGGTTCAGGCGAGGCAGAGGAGGAGGAGGTATGTAATTGGGTCAGAACGTCAGAATATGAGTTTGAGGAGGAGGAAGCTGGAGTAGGAAGGGCGGGGAAGAAGAAGAAGAAGAAGAAGGAGGAGTAGGGAGTTGAGGGAAGGACATCCTTGGTGCCCCCAGAGCAACGCATTGGGCGTTGTAGATCCTCGTTGGTTGTTTGTAGTGCCTGAATACGTAAGTCTAAGACACAGTACCTACATCGAGTCGCTGGTTTAGTAATGAATCGCAGCATATTTCTTTGAACAATTGCAGCAATTGAAATAGTTGGACGGCATGATTACTTCTTTTTTTTATTTACTGTTGCAAGACGATATAACTGTGTGCTTTACAGTTAAGATGAATTTTGTATCCGCGTGGATTAAGGTGAACACTTGGAGGAGGCGGCTTTAAATCGGTCGAGTCACGCGGGAGAGTTTGAGGTGTGGCGTCTATGAGGGCCCACACGTGTTTTCCTCCAGGATTAAAATTCTCTGGGGATTAAACTTTTCCTCCTTTTCAAAACAGGTGTGCTGGTATACGGGTCAAGCTTTGTACTTCTACGTTGGTGACAGATTTTCTACTTTAGTTAGACACAAGAAGCTCACTGTCTTTCACTGGGTGCTGTGTTAGGTCGTGTGGTTGTAATCCTACTGTGGAAAGACAGGAAACACAAAAAAGTCGATATATAACAACCGCTCGAGCTCAGCAGGAAGTCCTCTCACTGTGAGGTAATCCTCGCAACACTTCAAACACTAGTTAGACGCGTCACAGCACTGGGTTAGACGTTAATTAAGGTTGAGTGTGGTGCTAAGTCAGAAGTAAACAAGCACAGTTAGTCGTTCGATTTCTGAGAAGGCGTACGGGCCTATTTAAGTAACAGTTAATTAAAACGTGGATGAACGGATTTCAAAAGTTGTGACGTTAAAATGTAACAACACAGAGTCGATTCACACACAAAATAACAAGTGTCGTTTCACCAGACGAGGTGAAAAGAAAGGTTAAGGTTTGATGCCGAAGCATGATCAAGGTCAACGTCCGTCCCTGTGAGGAGGTCAGGCGAGACTGGTTGAGGAGGTCAGGCGAGACTGGAGAAGAGGAGGAGGAGGAGAAAGAAGTGAAGAAAACATCAGGAAGAGAAGGAGTAGGAAGTGGAAATAAATAAAGACAGAGTAAGGGGGAAAAGGTGTAAACAAAAAAAAAGAAAGGAAATAAGGAAGGTGAGGAAGGAAATAAGAAAAGGTGAAGGAAGGAAGGAGGGAGACTCAAGGAGGACGAGGAGGAAGAAACAAAAGATACAAATGAGGAGGAGGGTAGGAAAGAAGAGGAAATAAGATTACAAAACAAGAGAGCAGTCTAGGATCAATGGAGAGGAGGAGGAGGAGAAAAAATAGGAAAAGAGGCCAAAGGAAAAAGAGAAAGAAGTGCAGTTTAAGAGTCAGACAGACAGACAGAAAGGAAAGCCAAACCAAACCGATTACGACAAACACACACACACACACACACACACACACACACACACACCAACTAGCCACCAGTGAGGAGAGAAAAATAAAAAATGGGGATTAATCCAGTTGAGTCGAGAGATGATAAAATTAAGGAAGATTAAAAAAAGGAAGCTGGAAACACTTTTCGGCGGGGTTGTAATTGATAATCAGACTGAGGCGGAAACACAGTAAATGAACGAAATGGTAAGTGAAGCGAGAACGTGAAGAACATACACAGGAAAAGGGGTTGGAGAGAGAGAGAGAGAGAGAGAGGAAGGAAGGCTACGGAATGGTCAGTTGGCCTTGTCATATACTTCTTATCAAGTTGTGTTTACCAAACCGAAAAGTTGGAATTGAAACCTTTCCCTACTGTCCATTATATGCCTCCACCCTTCTACCTACCTGCCCACTGACCTACCTACGTACTTGCCTATCTATCTACTTCCCTACCTACCTACCTGCCTTACAATATATCTACTTATCTCTACATTTTCCTACATACCTACCCTCCTACCTGTCCACCTCTCTACTAGCCTTCCTACTTCCCTACCTACCTACCTACCTACCATATTATATATCTACTTATCTCCCTACATTTTCCTACATAGCTACCCTCCTACCTGTCCACCTCTCTACTAGCCTTCCTACTTCCTTACCTACCTAACTACCTGCCTTACTAAAAATCTACTTATCTCGACATTTTCCTATATACCTACCTTCTACCTGTCCACCTCTCCACCAGCCTTCCTACTTCCCTACCTGCCTACCTAATTACCTTCTTCCCCACTTATCTTCCCTCCTGCCTACATTTTTACCCCTCAATGTACACACACTAAAAAAACTATCGTTACAGTGGGGTCCGACGAATTTCACACAACTTGGCTGGGGGGAGCAGGACAGGACCCCCGTAAGGGAGGGATAGAGAGGAAAGGAGACACTGAGATACCAGATATCACCATAATATTGACAGAGTGATTTGAGTGCCACTTCTTTAAGGTTTATATTCACAAATTATTAAACAATAATGCTCATATGATATACGTAACAGCGGTGGGTAAAATCATTATCCCATGTCAAAAACAAAAACAACCATCAACGCATGTCAGATATAGTTCAGTTCATAAAGTGTCATCCTGAAGCTAATGCTTCCACTGAACGCGTCTTTTCTTTCATGAACAAGTTTTGGGCATCTGAAAAAAACAACTTCAATTTGCAACGCTAATAACATTGTTGGCATGAAAGATAAAGTTTAAATAGAGTTGCATGGACTTCTACAGGTTATTTAAATCTACTCCTATGCTACCCTTCTATCTTGTGCTGCTTCATTGCCTAATAAAAAGTAGAAACTTTGCGCGCTTTTTAAGTTGACAAATAAGGAATTTGGCGCCGAGGTTTTGAATTGCCAAAATTAGCTGTCTCTGGAGAAGAGTAATTTATTAAATAGCCTGCATGCAGGAGCTAATTTGTCCAACATGACTCGCTGAGAATTATTAAAGTATTAATCGTTTTGGATGCATTCCATGATTGTTTCGAGACAAGCGAATACCGTGACTTGAGTAGTACGTCCTCTACTAGTGAAACCAATGCCAACGTTATCTTACCATTTGGGTGATAAGTCAAGTTTATAATCCACTATAAATCTATCATGAGGGTTAACTAAGTTTTACGTAATCTCCTAGGCTCAGTGGAGCCGTATGTGGCGATCAGTCAGTGAGATTCACTCTGATATCCGAATCCTGAGTGACTCATCACCGCAAGGTGTTTATCATATTGTCTCATAAACGGACGAAATTTTAACTCTTCCTTTGTGTGTGGGGTGTTGAAGCATAATTTCATCACCCCAAACACTATAATATTCTCTTCATAGAACACAAATCAATTAACTTCGACTAAGACTCACCTGTGTGTATCAGAAGCGTTAATGTGCCAGCTCCGCTCCCCCCTTTTTTTTTTCCGTTATGGCCTATTACGCCGGTAGGCTTCTTCCAGTGGATCCTGATGGTCGGCCAAGGCTTCTTCCGGTGGATCCTGATGGTCGGTCCAAGGCTTCTTCCCGGTGGGGACTGATGGTCAGCCCAGCCCGTTCTGGCGCAGGCAGTGTTTATAATGGCGCCATCTTGCATTGGCCCATGCTGCCCTCCCGGAGCTCATCTTTAATCCTAGAATCTAGAGTCCGGGTTGATGGGTGGTCTTCTGGACAGCATGTGGGTAGTTTTAAGCCACTCGGCGGCGGCTGAAAAATCAGCTTGGTGGCACCGGTCGGGGATTGAACTCGCGTGATCCTGAACGCGGGGCCGTCTCGCTATCCGTTCTGCCACCGCCTCCCCTTGGTTCAGGCAAGTGAATCCACACCCAACACAAGCAGTGATACCAACATGAGTAGCCTGTTCTCAATGGCTTCGTCCTTGGTGTCAGTTTGTATCGTGCTGAATGTGTAACGATAGTTTTTTTTAGTGTGTGTACCTGTCACCCCACCTACATATCAAACGTTTTACATGTCTATCTATCTATCTACCTTTCTACTTAAATACCTACCTGCTTAACTTTATACTTGCCTTCTTATCAATCTTTTTCACCTCTCTACTGTTATTTACCTTTCTTTCTTCCTCTCTTCCTACCCAGGTATCCACTATATCTCATCTCCCTTACGTACTTACCTACACGTCTCTTCTCCTCGTACATCTCCTGCCTCAATGTAGTACGTGCATAGTTTCCTCTCAGCACCTTTCCCTGTATTATGTGTGTATCTGTTATTTACCATAGACATCCCAGTGTGTTTATATACCGTGTAAATTATTTGGCTGTCATCCCCAACACACACACACACACACACACACACACACACACACACACACACACACACACACACACACACACACACACACACACACACACACACACACACACACACACACACACACACACACACACACACACACACACACACACACACACACACACACACACACACACACACACACATATATATATATATATATATATATATATATATATATATATATATATATATATATATATATATATATATATATATATATATATATATATATATATATATATATATATATATACATGCCATTTACAACCTGCGTTTCCACTATTCATTTCCTTCTTCGCTTCCGCATGACTGGCTCCCCGACAGAGAACAACGTGTAGTTCTTCCTTCTTCTCCTTCTTCTCTAATTTCTCTTTCTTAGCTTTCATTTATTTCTTCGTTTCTCACCTAACTCAATCTCTTCCACATTCCCTCCTACCCTCTGCCTCATCCTTAACTCCCTTTTCTCCCCCATCCCTCCCTTCCCCGCCTCCCCCCTCCTCCTCCCCCTGGTGTTTTTTTTTTTTTTTTACAACAAAGGAGGCAGCTCAAGGGCACACAAAAAAAGAAAACAATAAAAAAAAAGCCCGCTACTTGCTCCTAAAGTAAAACAAAAGAGGTGGCCGAAAGGAAGATCAAATACAGGAGGAGAGGTGTCCTGATACCCTCCTCTTGAAAGAGTTCAAGTCGTAGGCAGGAGGAAATACAGATGAAGGAAGATTGTTCCAGAGTTTACCAGCGTGAGGGATGAAAGAGTGAAGATGCTGGTTAACTCTTGCATAAGGGGTTTGGACAGTATAGGGATGAGCATGAGTAGAAAGTCGAGTGCAGCAGGGCCATGAGGGGAGGCATGCAGTTGGCAAGTTCAGAAGAGCAGTCAGCGTGGAAATATCGATAGAAGATAGAAAGAGGCAACATTGCGGCGGAATTTAAGAGGTGAAGACTATCAGTATGAGGAGGAGTGCTGATGAGACGAAGGCCTTAGCCTCCTCTGTCCAGAAGAGCTGTGTGAATGGAGCCCCCACATGGATGCATACTCCATACGAGGGCGGACAAGGCCCCTATATGGACAGCACCGGTGCAGGGGAGAATAACTGGCGGAGACGGTACAGAACGCCCAGCCTCGAGGAAGCTGATTTAGTAAGAGATGAGATATGAAGTTTCCAGTTGAGATTTTGAGTTAAGGATAGACCGAGGATGTTTAGTGTTGAGGAAGGTGATAGCTGGGTGTTGTCAAAGAATGAGGGATAGTTGTTTGGAAGATTGTGTCAGTGGATGGGTGGAGAAACTGTTTTGAGGCGTTGAAGGACACAGGTTCTTCTTGCCCCAATCATAAATAATAGTAAGGATTGAGGCTAAGCGTTCTGCAGCCTCAGCCTTGAGTCGTTAAGTTCCTGAAGGGTAGGTCTTCTATTAAAGAAGTTGAGTAATGCAGAGTGGAATCATCGGCGTAGGAATGGATAGGACAGTTCGTTTTGGAAAGAAGATCATCAATGAACAACAGAAAAGTGGGAATGGGACAGAACCCTGTGGGACACCACTGTTAATAGATTTAGGGGAAGAACAGTGACCGTCTACCACGGCAGAAATAGAACGGTCAGAAAGAAACTGGAGGTAAAGGTACAGAAGGATAGAAACCATAGGAGGTGGTTTAGAAAGCAAGATTTGTGCCAGACCCTATCAAAGCTTTTGATATGTCCAGCGCAATAGCAAAAGATTCACCGAAACAGCTAAGAGAGGATGACCAAGAGTCAGTTAAGAAGGCTAGGAGATCACCAGTAGAACGCCCTTGTGGAACCCATACTGGCTATCAGATAGAAGGTCAGAAGTGGAAAGGTGCTTTTGAATCTTCCGGTTAAGGATTGATTCAAAAGCTTTAGATAAACAAGAAAGTAAAGCTATAGGACAGTAGTTTGAGGGATTGGGCAGTCACCCTTCTTAGGCTGGGCTGTATGAAGGCATACTTCCAGCAAGAAGGAAGGTAGATGTTGACAGGCAGAGGCGAAAAAGAGTTTGACCAGGCACGGTGACAGCACGGAGGCACAGTTTTTTAAGGACAATGGAGGCACTCCATCAGGTCCATAAGCCTTCTGAGGATTGAGGCCAGAGAGGCATAGAAAACATCATTTGAAGAATCTTTATAACAGGCATAAAGGGTCAGAGGGGATGAGTAGGAGGAATATGCAGAATCGTCCAGAGTGGAGTTTTTAGAAAAGTTTGAGAGAAGAGTTCAGCCTTAGAGACAGCAGTGTTGCCGTCAGGACTGAGGAGTGGAGGAAAGATGAAGAAGTGAAGTTGGAGGAGATGTTTTGGCTAGATGCCAGAAGTCACAGGAAGAGTTAGAGAAAGCAAGGTTTTGACATTTTCTATTAATGAAAGAATTTTGGTTAGTCGGAGAATAGATTTGGCACGATTTCAGGCAGAAATATAAAGTTCATAATTAGCATTAGTTTGAAGGGTCTGGTACCTTTTGTGAGCTACCTCTCTATCATAGACAGCACGAGAACAAGCGTGATTAAACCAAGGCTTTTTAGCGTGAGGAGTAGAGAAAGAACGAGGAATGTATGCCTCCATTCCAGAGACAATCACCTCTGTGATGCGCTGAGCACACAGAGAGGGTCTCTATCCTGGAAACAACAATCATTCCACGGGAAATCGGAAGAAAGTACATCCTCAGGTCGTCCCACCGAGCTGAAGCAAAATGCCAGAAGCATCGCCTCTTCGGTGGGTTCAGAAGATGTACTGGAGCGACAAGACAGGATGCAGAAATAAGATTGTGATCGGAGGGAGCCAACGGAGAGAACAGTTTGACAGAATAAGCAGAAGGGTTTGAGGTAAGGAAGAGGTCTAGAATGTTGGGCCGATCTCCAAGACAGTCAGGGAATACGTGTAGGGTGCTGAACCAACTGCTCTAGGTCATACAAGAGAGCAAAGTTGTAAGCTTGTTCTCCAGGCTGGTCAGTGAAAGAGGCTGAAAACCAAAGCTGGTGGTGAACATTAAATTCTCCAAACATGAAGATTTCTGCGAAGGGAGAATGAGTCAAAATGTGCTCCATTTTGGGATTCAAATAGTCAAAGAATTTTACATAGTTGGTAGAGTTAGGTGAGAAATCGACAGCACAG
Organism: Eriocheir sinensis; assembly: GCF_024679095.1. Taxonomy (NCBI): domain Eukaryota; kingdom Metazoa; phylum Arthropoda; class Malacostraca; order Decapoda; family Varunidae; genus Eriocheir; species Eriocheir sinensis. The sequence goes on from NW_026110474.1 coordinate 23,782, forward strand.
GTGTATTTAGTTATAGAATGACAATGAAGTCTTAGCCAGATGGTCGGAAAATTCAGAAGAGTCAAGGTTGTGGGCACGAGAGCAAGTGATGTCGTTGCGCACGTAGGCCACTGTTTTATCCAGCTTTGTATTGAAATTTAGAATATAAATAGTATGAAGGAACAAAGTAGAGACTACTGTCATTAGCCTCAGAAACCTGTGCTTCGGTGAGGAAGAGAGGGTGAGTTTTAGAGGAGGAGAGATGATGTTCCACATAATGAAAATTTGAGCGAAGACCGCGAATGTTGCAAAAATTGAGAAGAAGAAGCCACATTCTTTAAGCTGATTTTTCAGACGCTCAATTTTCCTGGTTCAGAATTCCTTCTCTACCCACCCTTCTTCACCTCCCCATTTCTCTCCCTTAACATACTCTCTCTCTCTCTCTCTCTCTCTCTCTCTCTCTCTCTCTCTCTCTCTCTCTCTCTCTCTCTCTCTCTCTCTCTCTCTCTCTCTCTCTCTCTCTCTCTCTCTCTCTCTCTCTCTCTCTCTCTCCTCTCTCTCTCTCTCTCTCTCTCTCTCTCTCTCTCTCTCTCTCTCTCTCTCTCTCTCTCTCTCTCTCTCTCTCTCTCTCTCTCTCTCTCTCTCTCTCTCTCTCTCTCTCTCTCTCTCTCTCTCTCTCTCTCTCTCTCTCTCTCTCTCTCTCTCTCTCTCTCTCTCTCTCTCTCTCTCTCTCTCTCTCTCTCTCTCTCTCTCCGATAATTAATCTCCTCGCGTGTTAAGAGAATGTAGTCAACAGAAAGAATTACCCATAACAATAATATTCAACAAGTCATTAGCACAGGCCAGTGTGCCTCTCGAGTGGAAAAAGGCCAATATTATCCCCGATTTTTAAAAAAGGAGAAAAAACAAGCCAGTAATTATCGTCCTATCAACCTTACGTCTGTCCTAATTAAACTATTCGAAAAAAATAATCAGGGATAAAATAGTCACTTTCCTTGAAACAAATGAATTGATAACTGATAGTTAGCATGGATTTCGTAGTAATCGGTCTTGCCTTACCAACCTATTAACCTTTTTCAACGATGTTTATACATGTTGGGACGCCGAACCCATATAACGTAATTTACCTAGATTTTCAGAAAGCGTTTAATAAAGTTCCACGTTAGGCTTTTTCAAACTGCGTTCCCACGGTATTAACGATCATCTATGTGCGTGGATTCATGACTGGCTCACGGACGAGAACAACGTCTGGATTCTTAGTGGTGAAGCATCGGATTGTGGCAACCCATTACCAGTGGCGTTCCCCAGGTTCGGTCCTGGCGCCAACACTATTCATAATGTACGTGAACGACTTAGAAACTGATATCCTATCAAAAGTAGCCAAATTCGCCGACGACACCAAATTAGGAGATACGGTAATGAACAGTCAAAGTTGCGAGAACATTCAATCAGACTTAATAAGACTTGCCGATTGGAGCGAAAAATGGCAAATGTGTTTTAACGTAGATAAATGTAAAGTAATGCACATGGGTGAAAAAAATCCTAACTTTAAATATCAGATTCAAGGACATGACCTCAGCGAAGTAAAACAAGAAAAAGATATGTGTGTCATTATCAGTAACACTCTTAAAATGAATGATCAATGTTCTGCAGCGAGTGAAAAAGCCAGTATGATGTTGGGATTAATTTAAAAAAACTTTGATTATAAATCACCCGAACTTATGAAGAGATTATATTTAGCATTTGTAAGACCACACCTAGAATACGCCGTTCAGTTCTGGTCACCGAACTATATCAAAGATCAAGTTTTGCTAGAAAAGATACAGCGACGAGCAACCAAACAAATTCCAACGCTCCGAAACTTACCATATGACGAGCGTTTAAAGCGTTTAGATATGTTTTACCTAAAAAGCGAAGGATAGAGGGACTTAATTGAAGTGTTCAAAATCCTTAATGGATTCGACAACATTAACCCAGATAGTCTACTCCAGAGACACCAACACAAGAACACGCAGCAACGGTATGAGTTAAGGAAAATCGATGTAACACATTGGTGCGCAGAAGGTTTTAATAATAGAGTCGTCGATCACTGAAATAGACTCCACCGTCAGTAGTTAGCTCACATAGTATAAATAGCTTCAAGTCTTCATTGGATAAGTACTTCAGGGATATAAGATTATACTGACCCTTCTTCGCATGTTTTCAGACAGATTGCAGTAAGACCTCAACCTAAATCCATATTATTCTCCCCCACAACCTAGATTGCAAGTAGCGTAAGTTAACAATAGATTAGAGCAACAGTTAATGTCCGCATGACAGGTGGAGTGAGGTGTGGGTGCAGTAAGGTGACAGGGTACTGGTTCGTGCATAGTACCGCCGGTAAAATGAGGATCAAGCCTCCACCTGTGCCCCTGAAACTACACCTCACTCATCGTGAGTATTAGGGGGGATTCTGGGGCTGCCCTGTGTAGGCCACTCGGGCTCTTCCAGTCTCCCTGTGTTTCTATGTTCTTATGTTCTTATGTAATGAAGCCCTTTTCCCCCACTGCTTAGGTTACCAGCAGTGTAAGTTAAGGGTAGTAATTTTCTCTTATTTCTCTATTTACTGTAAAATTTCCATGTCCCTTTCTTCCTTAAAGGTACATGGTGTTCTCTTCTAACTATTTCCTGCCGGCACGTTGCCGGAGGGAGAGGTGGGTGGGGAGGAGCCTTCATCTATTCTGTCCTGTCCTACCACACATAGATTACTAGTAGTAGCGGTAGTAAACAGACACCCTCGCCATAGACCGATAGGTCTTCTGGTGTCTGTTCTTCCTTTGTATATTCCTATGTATTCCTCCTCCTCCTCCTCCTCCTCCTCCTCCTCCTGTCCTGCTCCTCCTCCTCCACCTCCTTCTCCTCCTCCACCTCCTCCTCCTCCTCCTCCTCCACCTCCTCCACCTCCTCCACCTCCTCCTCCTCCTCCTCCTCCTCCTCCTCCTCCTCCCGGCTATCCATTATCAATATCCTTGTTTCCCTTTAAGCTATATCGAAATGTGAGCAGCTACCAGGCACAGTCACCGCTGAAGGGGGGGGAAGGGAAGGGTGAGGAAGGAGAAATAGAAGAAGGGAAGGGAAGGGAGAGGATGATTAGGAGTGGATGGAAAGGAAAGCGATAGATAAGTTTATGAAAGAATGTGAGGAGACGGTAATATGAAGGAAAGAAAGGGAGGGAAGGGAAACAGAAGGGAAGAGGAGCAGTAGCAGCAAGTAAAATAACCTTTACAGAAGCACACCGCCCTTCCTCTTGCCTTCCCTTCTTCCTCCGCTCCCCATTCCCTCCCCACTAATCCCAAGCACGTCCTCCTGTCACCCTTCAATCAGCACTAATCAGACCGTCAACTTATCTCCTCCAAGCTCTCGGTGCCCATTTCAATATATTATTGCCGCCAAGCAAAAAATGAGGAGCAGGAAATTGAAAGTCGCTGCAATAGAACAGTATATTGGTTGTAAAAGTATTTCTTTGGCCCAGACGAGACCCCAGGGTGAGGGAAGGCGTGGAGTAGTGATGACGGCAGCAGCGCCGAGGGCAGGCTGGTAAAGAATGAGAGGAGGAGGAGGAGGAGAAAGGGAAGAGGTAGGGAAAAGAAGGAAGACAGGAGTGAGAGGAGTAAAGGGAAGGAAGATGGGGGTAATGGCGAGGGAGAAAGAGGATAGCCGGGGCTATGGAAGGAGATGAAGAAGGAGCAGACGAAGGGTGG
>NW_026110474.1:32500-57500 GCF_024679095.1 Eriocheir sinensis
ACTGATAAAGAAAGGAGAGAGAGAGAGAGAGAGTTGGAAACGCATCTTACCCCCTAAAATGAGCAGAGAAAGTTCGGTGGAGAAAGATGCTGGAAAATATTTTCCTCAGAAGAAGAGAGAGAGAGAGAGAGAGAGAAGAGAGAGAGAGAGAGTAAATATTTCGGTTCAGATTAATAAATAAACACATGAAATAATTAATGAAATATTGCTATAGAGACAGTGGCATGCAATTAAAGAAAAATATAAATATTAATAGATACATAATAAACGGACAGATATAAAACACATAGATAGATAAATAGATAGATAAATAAATATACAGATAGATATTAAAAATTATGTTACTTGGAAACCAGCTTGGCAATGAAATAAAATTTAGTGGAACCATAACAGTGAATATTAATTATGAGATCTTTATGACCTTGAAATCATCCATGATGGTGAGGAAAACTCGTGATGAAAAAAAATATAATGTGATAATAATAATAACTAATAATAATAATATATAATAATAATAATATATAAAATGTATAATAATAATAATAATAATAATAATAATATCCAGCCAATAATAATATAAACAACAACAACTTAACAGCAACAACAACAACAACAACATAGCTTAATAACTTAACATATATATATAATAATAATATATATATAATATAATAATAATAATAACAAATAATAATAATATATAACTAATATCATGTATATAATAATAATAATAATAATAATAATATGTATAATAATAATAAAGACAACAAAGATTAATAAGAGAAATATAAAATGAACTGACAAATAAAAATAATGTAAAAAGTTGGCCTCCTCTCTCTCTCTCTCTCTCTCTCTCTCTCTCTCTCTCTCTCTCTCTCCGGCCCTCAACACAAATTCCCAATCTTCTTCCGGATTCGATGTTATACTCAATGGGAACATCCGTGTGAGAAGAAGACGAAATTAAAGAGGCAGGAGGATGAGGGCGAGACGAGGGCGAGTGGGTGCGTATTGAAGAAGGTGAGGAAAGGCGGGTATTATTAGTTGATAGTGTAAAGAAGGAAGAAAGCAAGCGTTGATGATTAAATAAAACATTAATATATATACTAAAGAAAGACGGTAAAGAAGATGAGGATGAGAATAGCGGTGCGAGGCAACATCTGAAGGAAATACTGCGAACAGATGTTGAGAGAGAGACTGGAAAGATAGGTGAGGTGTGAAGGAAACAATGAGATGATCGAGAAACAATTGGGAAGACATGCAACGAGAAGAACTTGGAGAAATAATGGAAAAAAAATATATAAGAAGAAAAAGAATTGGGAAGAAAATGGAAACTCAGAAAACAAATTATCAAACTATTGAAAAAAGACAAGAAGAAGATAAAATTGACTGATTTGCATGAATAAACTAAAAAAGGGCTCAATGAAATGAGGAACAAAAAAATCTAGAATATGAATGATAGGCCACGAGAAATAGGAGAAGGAATTAGAGAATGGAAACAAGAAATGAAAGACAGAGAAGAAATATAAAGGAAGAATTGAATGCAAGCACCAAAGAAAGAAGAAGTGAGAGAAGAAATGAAAGACAAGAAGAACTCTACTCATAATCCATTCATTCCTCCGCCCATTCTCCTTCCTTCCCCTTTCCTCCCTCTCCCCAGCCGTCCGTCAGCCGTCAGACCAATACCTGCATGTCGGGAAGCTGCAGAATCCCGCGATTCCGTGAGAAGTTTAGCGCGATAAGAATGGCGGTGACTAGTTGAGCAATTTGTCATGGAGAGAAGGGAAGAGGGGGCTAGGAGCGCAAGAGGAATAAAAGTAGGGGGTTAGTTAGGGAAGGAATCACAAGTTGAGAGAATAATTATTGGTTTTGTCCAGGAAGCTCATCGTCACTGTGGGAGTCATTAATCTGAGGAAAAAGGAATGTGCTTCTGAGTCTCGGACGAGAAAAGAAAATTGGAAGCTACCCTGTGCTGGAGAGAGAGAGAGAGAGAGAGATGAGAGAGAGAGAGAGAGAGAGAGAGAGAGAGAGAGAGAGAGAGAGAGAGAGAGAGAGAGAGAGAGAGAGAGAGAGAGAGAGAGAGAGAGAGAGAGCGAGAGAGAGAGAGAGAGAGAGAGAGAGAGAGAGAGAGAGAGAGAGAGAGACAGAGAGAGAGAGAGAGAGAGAGAGAGAGAGAGAGAGAGAGAGAGAGAGAGAGAGAGAGAGAGAGAGGGGGGTAGAGAGAGAGAGAGTGTGGGAGAGAGAGAGAGAGAGGGGGGGAGAGAGAGAGAGAGAGAGAGAGAGAGAGAGAGAGAGAGAGAGAGAGAGAGAGAGAGAGAGAGAGAAAGAGAGAGAGAGAGAGAGAGAGAGAGGGACCACGTGCACAATTTTGATATTAATAAGCTTTTTCTTATCACGAAGCTGTCAACAGCTGATAACACACAATGCTTTGTAGCGGAAGAGGAATAGAAGGCACAGAGGTTACAAGTTTTGTGGAGTTTTGCTACACATGCTGCATTAGGGTACGCAGAAGCTGTTGCCCAAAATGTATCTGGGTGGTGGCAAGGGATAAAGGATATCCCACACTATCGCCGCCACCTCTCTCTCTCCCTCTTATTGTTAACTATTAACTAGTTTTGAATAAGTTATTACATACCTAAAGTAGACTTTATAATATGATGTGGTCATGTATGAAGGATCTGCGTTTTTGTGTGGGTCAAAACAGTCAGTTGGAACACATCCCTGTACGTCAAGGGAGCGTAAAACGTGCATTGATAAGCCAAGTAGGTCATAAAGACCTGGCAAGGTTACCACCGGTCACCCAAGCTGGAAAGTCACACCAGACACACCTTATGGATGGTGTGGAAAATAAGTCAAAACATGATAATTTATAAGAAAAAAAAGTTTTCTGAGTGATTGAAGGAGGGAGGGAGACAGTGAGTGATGAGTGAGGGAAGGAGGGAGAGACAGTGTGAGTGATGAGGAGGGAGGGAGGAAAGGAGAGCAAGTGCCGAAGGGAGAAATGGCAACACAGTCTCTTGAGGCAGCCGCAGCCACAGTGACTTAATGTTATTTGAAGACTACAGTACTGATGACCTCAGAACTACATGAACAGGACACTCAGCGATGAGGGAAAGTAATCAGCCATGTATTTCTCCGCGTCCGGGTGGCAGCAAGGGCTGATTCGTTCCCTCGTGCCCCGCTGTCAAAAAAATATTCGGCGTGGCGGGGCTGAGCGTGGCGGGGCTGAGCGTGGCGCCGGGCGGGGACGTGAAGCACTGAGGGCGAGGGTAGAGCAGCAGGCGTGGCGGGGCTGAGCGTGCGCTGGCGTGGAACGTATTGAAGTACTGCGAGGGCGAGGGTAGAGCAGCAGGCGTGGCAGGGAACGGGCTGATGCGCCGCGCGTAACACGGAAGCACTGAGGGCGAGGAGTATGAGCAGCAGGCGTGGCGGGGCTGAGCGTGGCGCCGGGCGGGGACGAAGCACCCAGGGCGAGTGGTGACAGCAGGCGTGGCGGGACTGGAGCGGCGCCGGGCGGGGACGTGGAAGCACTCAGGGAAGGCGAGTATTGAGCAGCAGGCGTGGCGGGCTGAGCGTGGCGCGGGTGGGGGACGAAGCACCCAGGGCGAGGGTAGAGCAGCAGGCGTGGCTGGGGCTGAGCGTGGTGCCGGGCGGGACGTGGAAGCACTGAGGGGCGAGGGTAGAGCAGGCGTGGTGGCGGGCTGAGAGCGTGGCGCCGGGCGCGGACCGTGAAGTACCGAGGGCGGAGGTAGCAGCAGGCGTGGTGGGGCTGGAGCGGAGGCGCCGGGTGGGGACGTGAAGCACTCAGGGCGAGGGTAGAGCAGCAGGCGTGGCGTGGGGCTGAGCGTGGCGCCGGGCTGGGAACGTGAAGCACGAGGGCGAGGTGGAGAGCAGCAGGCGTGGGCGGGGGCTGAGAGCGTGGCGCAGTGGGGACGTGAAGCACTGAGGGCGCAGAGGGAAGACAGCAGGCGTGGCAGGAGCTGAGCGTGGCGCCGGGCGGGGACGTGGAAGCACTCAGGGCGAGGGGTAGAGCAGCAGGCGTGGCGGGGCTGAGCTGGCGCCGGGCGGGGGACGTGAAGCACTCAGGGCGTGAGGGTAGAGCAGCAGGCGTGGCGGGCTGAGCGGCGCCGGGCGGGGACGTGGAAGCACTCAGGGCGAGGTAGAGCAGCAGGCGTGGTGGGGCTGAGAGCGTGGTGAAAGCGGGGGACGTGGGGAAGCACTGAGGGCGAGAGGTGAGCAGCAGGCGTGGCAGGGCTGAGCGTGGTGCCGGGTGCGGACGTGAAGCACTGAGTGGCGAGGGTAGAGCAGCAGGCGTGGTGGGGAGCTGAGCGGCGCTGGGCGGGGACGGGAAGCACTCAGGGCGAGGGTAGGAGCAGCAGGCGTGGCGGGGCTGAGCGTGGCGCCGGGCTGGAACGTGGAAGCACTGAGGGGCGAGGGTGAGAGCAGCAGGCGGCGGGGCTGAGCGTGGCGCCGGGTGGGGACGAAGTACTGAGGGCGAGGGGAGGTAGCAGGCGGCGGGGCTGAGCGTGGCGCCAGGCGGGGCGGGATGGAAGCACTCAGGGGCGAGGCAGAGCAGCAGGCGGCGGGGCTGAGCGTGGCGCCTGGCGGGGACGTGAAGCACCCCAGCGGCGAGGTGGTTAGAGCAGCAGGCGCGGGGCTGGAGCTGGCGCCGGGCGGGGACGTGAAGCACTCCCAGGGAAGAGGTAGAGCAGCAAGCGTGGCGGGGCTGAGCGTGAAGGTGCCGGGTGGGGACAATGAAGCACTGAGGGCGAGGAATGGTAGAGCAGCAGGCGTGGCGGGGTTGAGCGCGTGCCGCCGGGTGCGGACGTGTGAAGCACTGAGGGGCGAGGGTAGAGCAGCAGGCGCAGGGGCTGAGCGTGGCGCCGGGCGGGACGTGAAGCACTCACGAGGAGTAGAGCAGCAGGCGGCGGGGCTGAGCGTGGCGCTGGGCTGGGTGAACGTGAAGCACTGAGGGCGAGGGGTAGAGCAGCAGGCGTGGCGGGAGCTGAGCGTGGCGCTGGTGGGGGACGTGGGCACTGAGGGCGAAGGTAGAGCAGTGCAAGGCGTGGCGGGAGCTGAGAGTGGCGCCGGGCGGGGACGTGAAGCACTCAGGCGAGGGTGGCAGAGCAGCAGGCGTGGCGGGGGCTGAGAGTGGCGCTGGGCGTGGGACGTGAAGCACTCAGGGCGAGGGTAGTGCAGCAGGCGTGGCGGCAATATGAGCGTGGCGCCGGGTAGGGGACGTGAGCACTCAGGCGAGGTAGAGCAGCAGGCGGTGCGGCTGAGCGGTGGCGCTGGGAGGGGATGAAGCACTGAGTGGCAGAGGCGTAGATGAAGGTGGGGGCAGCAGGACGTCGAGGTGGGGTGAGTGTGAGGTTTGCGTCACAACCCTAGGCTTGTGGGGTGAGGAGGTGGTGGTGGGGAGGAAGGGATGGAGAATAGAAGGGGTAATGGGGGGACAGGAAGTGGGAGGACAAGGAGGGGAAGGGTAAGAGTTGAGAGAATAATTGTATAGCATGATTATTATTGGTGTTGTTGTTTTTGTTGTTGTTCCAGTAGTAGTAGTAATTGTTCTTTTGTCTTCGTTGTGTTCTCCTTTTTCTTTCCTTCTATATCTTTGAGGTAATGTAAAATAAAAAGTTAAGAATGGGAAGAAAAGAGAGTGAAAGGGAGATGAGGAAGGTAGGGGGGGTGGGGGGGAATTGTGCTTGTTATCATTATTGTTGTTGTTGGTTTTACTTAATTGTATTTAGCCTATCACAATAAGGAAGAGAAGGAGGAGGAAGAGGGAGGGAGTAATTATGAGGTGCTATTATGATTCATTTTAAATAATGTTTATTGTTACTGCTTAAAACCACACACACACACACACACACACACACACACACACACACACACACACACACACACACACACACACACACACAGTACTGCATTAGCGTGTTGTCAGGTCAGAAACACTCGGATCTAAACACACTGGGCTGTTAATGATTCTCTTTGAAGCTCCTAAAAGTTATGGCTTCCGTGGTGGCTCCTGCACTCGCCTCAATTAGTTCGAAATCCACTATTACCTCTGTCTGGTTTCCCAGCGTGCTAATTAACAGTTTTTTAAGTGTAATGAGAAGATGATTATATTAGTAAAAAGCAGAAGCAAGGTTATTAATATTACTGTGAGAAGTGAATCAGGCAGAGAGTGAGTTTGAGCCGCCTGTCCCGAACACCTGAGCCGCCTGACCAGCAGCCCCGAACACCTGAGCCGCCTGTCCAGCAGCCCCGAACACCTGAGACGCCGAGGAGGAGGGAGTGAAGTGACGTGAGAGGAGGAGGAGGAGGAGGACGAATATAATAGATTATGGAAATAGAGGGACAGAGGTAATGTAAATAGTAGTAGACAGTATAATGATAAAAAATAGTAGTGCCATTAATGGTGTTACTATTACAGTACTGTTATTAGCAGTGTTCAGCGGGCTTTTTTTTTTCTTTTTTTTTTTTTTTGCATTTGAGTTGCTGCTTTTAATGCAAAAAAATACTACTGTTACTGTTTATTTCATGGTGCTGTTACCACGTGTTGCATTATTTTTACTATCGTTACTATAATTGTACTTGTTATTGCACCTTCCATTAGCGTTATTAGCCTGCTGCTGTGAATGTGGCAGAATGAAATATTATACTTGATCGTTTCTTTGTACTGAACCGACTAGATAATATTTATTTTATTGTATATGTAATTTTTAGAGATTGAAAGAAAGGTGTGACAAGAGATGAGGACAGGGAGAGAAACAGTATGACGAAGAGGTGAAGGAGGAGGAAGAGGAGAGAAGAAGGAGGAGGAGGAAGGAAAAATGAACTATACAGAAATAGTAGGTCGCCTGAAATGGCACCGAGAGAGAGAGAGAGAGAGAGAGAGAGAGAGAGAGAGAGAGAGAGAGAGAGAGAGAGAGAGAGAGAGATAGAGAGAGAGAGAGAGAGAGAGAGAGAGAGAGAGAGAGAGAGAGAGAGAGAGAGAGAGAGAGAGAGAGAGAGAGAGAGAGAGAGAGAGAGAACAGGTGGAGAATATGTATCATTGCGCCTACCGCCCTCAGGTGACAAGCTGTTACCTGGAGAAGGAGGAGGAGGAGGAGGAAGATAAAATGAAGTAAAAAGGAGATAATACATAAATGGTCGTCTGGGATTTAAAATAAAGTAAAATAGGAGGAGGAGGGGGAGGAGGAGGAGGAGGAGATAAATAATAATGAAGATTTAATGATGGTAGAAGATTAGGAAAAGAATGTAATGCGGAGAGAATTTTGTTTTTGTTATTTTTCTACAGTAAAGGAAGCAGCTCAAGGCCTGAAATAAATGAGAAAAGATGAAAATGAAAAATAAAATATTAAAAAGAAGGAAAATGGATCAAGACAAACATGAAACAGAGGAGTATCAACTAAAGAGGGATGAAGAAGAAGAAGAAAAATATTGATAAAAAGGGAGGATGATGAGGAGGACATAAAAGAGGATCACAGTGAGAGGTTACTGTATAGAGAAATGAAAGGGAATTTTTAGAAAAAAAATACAGAAAAAAGATGGTTAAGAAAAGACAATTTAATAAAGAACATAAATAACAACAGGAATACAACATACTTGGAGATGGAAAAGGAGAAGTAGAAGGAGAAGGAGGAGGAGGAGGAGGAGGAGGAGGAGAATAAGGAGGAGGAAGACCTATGCATTAATATACGGTGTTGGGGAAGGGTGGGGGTGTAGGTAGACAGATAGATAGATATTGGTAATAACAACAATATCAACTGATTAAAGAATTACGAAAGCATTATACCTATTAAAATGCTCTCTCTCTCTCTCTCTCTCTCAAATAACAATGAGAGAAAACAGAAAAAGAAGGAAGCGGATGCTGCGCCAAACATTCGGCCGGCGTCCTGCCATTCCAGACTCGACAACGCAGCCTTTGCGCCGTCACGGTGTTTACGATTAATTTAATATCTCTGTCTGGATTGTTCTGGCAGTTGTCTGGAGTTCCCTGCCTCCCCTGCCCTCGGCGGTGCTGGAGCGTCAGGGGAGCCCAAGGTCTCCTGGCGAGCGTCGCAGGCCAGGCAGGGGTTCCGGCTGGGCGTCTGGCTCCCTCGGGGCGTCCATGGCGGTGCTGAGATCCCGAGGTCCAGGGCGGGGAGGAGTGCGTTTGGTGTTGTGTGTTGGTATGGGCGGGTCTTTTCTGGGGTGAAGGAGATTCATTCGTATCAGCACACAGCACCAAGGAAAGGCGATTTCAGAACAACTCCACGACAGGGATATTACAGATGAAAAACATCGAAAAAAAGGAAATAAACAAAAAGAACATCAGAAATAATACAGAGAGGAATTCTGGAAATAGATAAGATAGAAAACACCATGAAAAAAGGAAAAATAAGACAAAACACACAAAAATAATCCAGCATGAAGGCCTTTGGTGCCGTATGTTGGTATGGGTGAGCCTTCTGGGGTGAAGGAGACTCTGTAGCAAGATGTGGCACCAGGAAAAGGCGGTAGATACTCTGCACAACACCAGCACACGACAAGTAAAGAAAAATAACACTGGAGACAGGGTGATAGAAAAGGAATACCAGAAAAATCAGATACAAACACAACATTGGCAAAACGAACAACTAGGAATTAAGGACTTTGGTGTGGTATGTTGGTATGGTGAGCCTCTGGGGTGAAGGAGACTCAACTGTAGCAAAGATACCGCGTCACGAAAAGGCATGTAGATACTCCACACCATACCAGCACACGGGAAATGAAGAAAAATGGCACCGGAGAAAAGATAATATAGAAGAGGAATACCAGGAAAAAGATTACTTATAAACACATCATCAAGAAGGGAAAACAACAACAACAACAAATCGAAGTAATAATCTAGCACACAGGCGTTTGGTGTGGTATGTTGGTACGGGCGAGGCTTCTGGGGTGAAAGAGACTGTCTGTAGCAGGATACGGCACCAAGAAAGCTGATAGAAACAGCACCAGAAAAAGGAAAATGAAGGAAGAGAAACCAGCACAAGGAAAATACAGAGAAAAACAACACCAGAAAAAGAGAAGATAGAAAACAATATCTAAAAAGATTAAAAAAAGTCATCCACATTTTCGGCTCAAACTAACATCAAGAAAATTATGGGTGAGTCTCTTCCGGGGTGAAAGAGGCTCACCCGGACCAAAGGACATCACAAGAGGATGATAGAAATACGAACAAGAAAAGAAAATTATATAAAAGCAGAAAAGAACTAAAAGAAAAGAAAACATAAAAAAGAAAAGAATAATAAAATAGAAAAGACAAGAAAGGAAAGAATAAAATAAACTAATACATAAATAAATAAATAAATAACCATACAACTAACTATTTAACCAGGTCCTTCACTAATTAACTATTTGTCTCACTAAAGAGAAGAGACCAATAGACCAAAAATAAAGAGAAAAAAGATAGAGTTTAACAAAACACCAAACATTTGATGAAGAACAGAAGGAAAAGGAATGTCACCCTAAACACACTGTTGTATTTCGTCTCTTTATATTGCTTAGCCTCGACGAAAGAAAACCTCTCTCTCTCTCTCTCCCAGCATGCAATAGTTAATCAAACCCCTCCTCTCCTCCTCCTCTCCTCCTCCTCCTCTTGTTGCACCTCCTTCTCTGATCTCCTTCCTTCACCTCTTTAGTAACGAAGGTGAAGGAGGTGGACGGTGGCTGCTGTTTTAATATAAACAACAGGTAAAAGTGGAGGTGTGGGGTTGGCGGTGGTGGTACATTATGGAGAGGTCAAAGAAGGTCAGGTCACGGAGGTGGTGGTGGTGGTGGCGGTGGTGGTGGTGGTGGTTTTGGTGGTGGTGGTGGTGGTGTTGGTGGTGGTAGTGAAGGTGGTGGCGGAAGGTACATTATGGAGAGGTCATAGAAGGTCAGGTTAAGGTGGTGGTGGTGGTGGTGATGGTGGTGGTGGCGGTGGTGGCGGTGGTGACCAGCATAGTACATTATGGAGAGGTCAGAGGGTCAGATAAAGGAGGTGGTGGTGGTGGTGGTGGTGGTGGTGTGGTGGTGGTGGTGGTGGTGGTGGTGTGGTGGTGGGGGTTGTGTTAGTGGGTGGTGGTACATCATGGAGAGGCAGAAGGTCAGGTCAAGGAGGTGGTGGGTGGTGGTGGTGATGGTGTTGGATGGTGTTGGCGGTGTACATTATGGAGAGGTCATAGAATGTCAGATTAAGGAGGTGGTGGTGGTGGTGGTGGTGATGGTGTTGATGATGGTGTTGATGGTGGGTGATGGTGGTAGTACATGGTCAGGTTATGGAGGTGGTGGTCATTAGGTGATTATGGCAGGTGGTGGTGGTGATGGTGGTGGTAGTGGTAGTGGTGAAGTACTGGGAAGAGATTGCAAAAGAGGGTGATGAAATTAGTAATATTGATTGTAGTAGTAGAAGTAGTAGCTGTAGTAGTAGTGGTAGTAGGGATGGTGGTGAGGATGGTGATGATAGTGATGCTGGCAGTGCAACAGAAAAAAAATACAAGGAATTTAAAGATGATGGTGTGTGTGTGTGTGTGTGTGTGTGTGTGTGTGTGTGTGTGTGTGTGTGTGTGTGTTCAAACATGTATGTATGCTGAAAGGAATGGTATGTTACATGTATGTGTGTGCGGGAGGGGATTTAGAGGAGGAAGGCAAGTGGGAGAGGAGGTAGAGGATTGGAAGGAAGGGAGGAGGACAGAGGAGGATGAAACTTTAGGAAGGGAAGAGAAGGACTGAGTTACTGTGGTTGGAGGGAGGTGGAGGTGAGAGGAAGGAGAGGAAGAGGGAAGGAAAGAGGAGAATAAGAGAAGATGTCAGACAGGGACATGAGGGATTAAAGGCGGTGAATGATTAAGATTGCATGTGTCGTGATAAGGGAATTTGTAGTTATGTAATAATATCACGATAATAATGATAATGATAATAATAATAGTAATGATAATGACCATAATAATGATAATGATGATGATTATAATAATAATAATAATAATAATAATAATAATAATAATAATAATAATAATAGTAATTATAATAATAATAATGAGTCGGTTACATGGAAATATATAGGGGGCCAGATTAAATAATAGTAATTGGAATGATAACAATAATAATAATAATAATAATAATAATAATAATAATAATAATAATAATAAGAATAAGAATAAGAATAATAAGAATAATTAGAAGAAGAAAAAGAAGAAGAAGAAGGAGGAAAAAGGAAAGAAAATTAAAGAAAACTAAGAAGCAAATAGAAAGTAAAAAATGTTGAAGCAGAAGAAAAGAACGAACGAACAAAACTAAAAAATAAATGTTAAGGAAAAAAGCAAGATGAAGAGAAGAAAAAAACGAAAATAATAAGAAAAATACAACCAGAAAGAAGGAAGAATTTTTAATAGAACCAGAGAATATTACTCATAGAACACCGCTGAGTAATTACTAAACGCTGAACACCTGTGCACGGTAAATTACCTCAAGGAACCTCGAACAACATGGAGAGGCTCGCTGCGTAATGGAGTGTGTTCCTTATTAATGATTCGGCTCCGGTATTTGATATTGCGAAAAAAAAGGGTGCATATGAAACCATGAACGATGAATTATTCTGTCCTGCGTGGAGCTGTGAGGTTTTGATAACAGTAGTTGTAAAAGTAATAGTAGTAGTAGGTATAGTAGTAGTAGTAGTAGTAGTAGTAGTAGTAGTAGTAATAGTAGTCGTAGGTGTAGTAGTAGGTAGTAGTACAGTAGTAGCAGGTAGTAGTAGTAGGTGTGACAGTAGTAGTAGTAGTAGTAGTAGTAGTAGTGTGTGGGTCGCTCCGTGTTTATATGTTTTTTTTTTTCTGGTGCAGACACCTTGAGTCTGTAAAAATAGACATGGTGATTAAGGAAGTGAATATCAGTGCAGCAAGGAAAGCAGCAAGGAAAGCTCGATGGACGTGTAGGTTCGTGTCTACATAGTGTTGTGTGATTTTGAAATATCGTAAAACACCCGGGTTGGGCTATCTTAAGATAGAACGGCGGGTGGCGACCGTCGATGCCCCGCCCTGACCTCTGACTGAGCAGTTAATGAGCTGGGACGGAGGGTTGCCAGCGACAAGAGAGGCTCGCCTCACACCTCCCAAACTGGCGGTTCTGTAGCTACGTATATTTAATCTATTACTTGTATTTAGTTTAATTTAGCCTTGAAAGAGAGTGAAAAACCGGTGCGGTGGGGCTGTGTTGTTGTTGGGTATGGTCGAATCAGTGTTATCAATATTTTCATTTATATTTCATATCCACCAGAAAAAAAGCAAATATGTAATGAAATGATTGTTATGGAAACATATGTTAACGTAAAGGAAAGAAACGGAGCCAGCCACAGCGCCTTTGCAGCTTAAATTTTGTTATATAAATCAATTAATCATTTCATACACCTTGATATAGGCTACAACGTTTATTTAGTGACACTATTATTATTATTGTTATAATTATTATTATTATTTTTGTCATTGTTACTATTACTAGCGTTGCCATTGTTGTTATTGCTATTATTATTAGTATTAGTATAATATTCTTGTCATTATTATTATTCATATTACTTGTGTTCATACTATCACTGCTATCAAAACTACTGCTTACATTATTATCGACGTTAGTGTCATTAATATAATTTTAATACTTCGTTTACTTCTGTTTTGATGCAATTACAATTATTACTCTCTCCTTCACACCGACCTCTCCTGTCGCGTCCCCCCCCCCCCTCTCTTCACACTATACGCCCCTACCCCAGGCCCCCTCGCTCCCCACACCGCACCACCCGCCCCTTGGTTACGCTAACCTCTGTAACCTCGATGCCATGCTGACACTAACAAATTTCTCCACATCGCACTGATAGTATCTCCATCCCAACTCTCTCTCTCATCCTTGAAAACAATGTGTCAGCCTATTATATTGATTATAATCCTATCTATATATCTGTCAATGTCGCTAAACTAATAGGAATATTAATAGTAGTGTCATTCCACTGTAGATATCACTACTACTTTCAATCATAATCAATAATCAGTCATTATTACTACATGTACTACCAATATTCCTGTTGTCATTAATATCAATATCTATAATTTTATAAATGCTTGACCCTCCAAGCCAAAGAAGATGCTGCGTTTGTACAAAAGAAGATCACAGATGTATAAACTGTGCATGTGTTAAGTAGAAAAGACGCTGTACGAACTGTAAACAGAGCGACAGGTGCCAAAATCCCTGGGCAGGGATCAGAGCAGGAGGATAACGATGAAGCGCGACACCGCGGGGACAATGAGGGCCGGGGAAGGAGTGAGGGGGAGGGGTGGCGGAGGTAGCGGCTGCACAAACGCCACCTACATATCACCCTCACCAGTTACCAACCCTTCCATTGGCACCTCCATTGTTGCCACTCCCAACACTACTACCACCACCGCATAATCAATCTTCCTCTTCGACTGGACAGGGCGCGGCGGAGGTCGGGGAAGCTTTGCTTGGAAGGGGCTAGCGGAGGGGAAGCAACGAGGTGGGTGGATGACACATACCTTGAAGTTGTTGGGTGGTCTGCAAGAAATCTTTTGAACCACCCAGATGTGGAGCCACGACATTTATCATCAAAGAAATTGTCACCCTGTTAAATAACTACATCCAGAACACACCACTGGCGCCCCGATCCCTGAAAATGGTATGCACTCGCCCCCAGCTCTTCCTCCAAAAGCACACCCAAAGACCAAACAAGCCGAAAATATCGAGGCATTAAGAAGGCGAGTTGCCTTGTGGCAAACTAACGAGTTAGATGCCCTCCTTGGAGAAGCCAGAGCCATACAGGAGAGGCCCCTGACCCCAACGAAACAACACCTCCACAGAAGACAGGGCCCGGAAGTTTGCAGAGAAAATGCGACAAGGCAACGTTGCGTCTGCAACACGAGCTTTGTCAGAAAATTCCACACGGGGTGTGCTTCCACTCACCAGGGACACAATCAATCAACTCAAGGAAAAGCATCCTCCACCGAGTGACCTGAAGGGACTGAGACTGGCAGGATGTCACCAACCACCGAATCCAGTTATATACGAAAGGATAACAGGAGAGATGGTGTGGAAGAAGGCCCTCCAGACTCGTGGCAGGGGCCCCTCAGGACTTGATGCACGGGGATGGCGAAGCTTGCTGAGCGCCAACTTTGGCAATGCAGCGACTTGCGCAACACCATTGCAGCACTGGCAAGAAAACTCGCCTCCTCCAGCTGCCACTATGTGGACGCCCTGACGGCATGCCGCCTCATTCCCCTGGACAAGAGGCCGGGATGCAGGCCTATAGGAGTCGGAGAAGTCCTGCGGCGCATCGTAGGCAAATGCATCATGGCTGTCGTCAAAGAAGATGTGAGAATGGCAGCAGGGAACCTCCAAGTTTGTGCAGCAGGCAGGAGGAGAAGCAGCAGTCCATGCCATGCGGGAGATATTCGACCACGTGGAGTGCGAAGCTTCTTGTTGACGCCAAAAATGCCTTCAACACAATAAATACAAACACTATGATACCCAACATTAAAACCAAGTGCCCTAGCTTAGCTATGTATGTCGAAAATACCTATACATACCCGACTGACTTATACCACAGTGGAAAGGTGAAAGTGTTAAAATCATCTGAGGGAACAACACAAGGTGACCCAATAGCCATGGCTATGTACGCCCTGGGCCTATCAGTCCTCCAAAATGAAATCGCGTTCGCAGAAACACGGGTGAAACAGGTGGCTTATGCGGATGACCTCTCAGGTGCTGGTAAAATCTCAGACTTAAAAGGGTGGTGGGACACTGTGAACACCGCCGGCCCTGAGATAGGATACATCCCTAACGCCACCAAGTCTGTCCTTATTGTGAAACCTGAACATTATGACCATGCCGCAGAAACTTTTAGAGGAAGTAGAGTCATTGTGACAAAGGACGGACAACGACACTAAGATGCAGTGATCGGGACAGAGTAGCTGAATGGGTGAAGGAAATAGAAGCTTTGTCTGCCATTGCCACGACTGAGCCACACGCTGCCTATTCAGCGTACACCCACGGCATCCAACATCGGTGGACGTTCCTGATGCGCACCATCCCCGGCATCAGTCCACCTCCGACCTGGAAAATGCCGTCAAGAACGTATTCGCCGGCGCTGGTGAAATATCTTGCTTGGGGGAGGAGGAGAGGATATGCTAGTACCCCCAAGACTGGGTGGGATGGGGATCAACACTAACCCCTGAGAAGCTGGCAGATAAGGAGAACCAAAACTCCATCAGCCTTTACCAGGTCATCAGGATCATCGCTCAGAGGCAGAGGGCGAGATAGACCAACAGAAATAAGAGATATTAAAAAGAAAAGCCCAGAAGAAAGGCAACAGGCCCAAAAGACGAGTTGACCGTCTTACACACCACCTGTCCACATAAATGGGTAGAAAAATACACACAGCAGGAGGCAGGCGCCTCTAACTGGCTAACGTCATACTAATCAGAGCAAAGGGCTTCAGCTCAACAAACAAGAATTTGTCGACGCCATTACCTGAGATATGGTCATTGATTGAGGGACTGCCTGATCTCTGTGCATACCAAATGATGTCACCCACAATTCATGACATGTAAAAAAGGAGGCTTGCCCGTATTCGACACGATGAAGTGAGGGATCTGGACAGCCAGCATGCTCGGGGAGGTATGCCAAGACGTCACTATCGAGCCGGCACTGCTTCCCCTGACGGCGAATACCTTCGGTACAGGACAGCCAATACCCCTTACAGGAGCACGGGTTGATGGGTGCCCGGATTCTGCAGCAAGTGGACAAAGGGCGTTCATGACATCCGCATACTGACCCGATGGCTGCCTGTCACCGTGAGCTGCCCCTGCAAGCCGCCCACCACAGGAACGAGCAGGAGAAGACAAGTGCAGACGGTGAAAGAATCCAACCTGTGGATCAGGGCAGACTCACACCCCTCGTCTTCACCACATCCGACGGTAAGGGTCCCAGGGCCCAATGCTTCTCAGCACACCTCGCGGAACTAATCTCAGAAAAGAAGCATCAGCCAAGGAGCCACGTTGTCGCCTGGATGAGGTGTCGCCTCGTTCTCCCTGCTCAGGTCGGCCATCCTATGTCTCAGGGGCACCAGACACTCTGGCCCAAAAGCCACCAACATCTCCAATATGGACTATGAAGCCACAGTGGTGGAGAGTGACATTAGGGTGGGTCGGGAGTGACTTGAGTAGGGAAGGAAAGGGGGATCTAGACGTAATAGATGATAGGTGATTTAGTGTCAGGTAGTATTAGTGATATGGTTGGATGCCACAGTCATTAGCGAACAGAGTTGGGGCTAATGACCTCCAAGCTATGGAGCCCTCCATGATTATGTGTCGGGAAAATAAACATGGGTGGAGGTATCATTTATGTAGTAGTAGTAGTAGTAGTAGTAGTAGTAGTAGTAGTAGTAGTAGTAGTAGTAGTAGTAGTAGTAGTAGTAGTAGTAGTAGTAGTAGTAGTAGTAGTAGTAGTAGTAGTAGTAGTAGTGTAGAAGTAGCAGTGGTAGTGATAGTAGTAGTAGCAGTAGTAGTGGTAGTAGTAGTAACGCAAGACCCGAAACACTGGCGGATAAGAAAACAGAAGAAGCAGTGTGGTCGCCTGGATGAGATGCAGGCTGTCCTTCTCCTCCTGAGGTCAGCTTGGTCTGCCTGAGAGGAACCAGGTCACCTGCACCCAAAACCACCCATTGCTGACCTTGACTTTGAGGCGACGGTGGGGAATTATACTTGACATTTTTGACACTACGTTTTCCTTTATAGTTGCTGGCATGTTATATATCGAAAGAATTGGCAAAGTTTGCTGGTTTTGGAAACAATGACTGAAAATTCAATGCGGCTCCGTGGCTCAGTGATCAGCGTTCCTGGTTTACCTGTTCGGCCTGCCTGAACTGGCCGGGCAGTTGGCGCAGCTCACCTCTCAGGCTGGTCGACAAATGGGTACCTGGGGAAACCCTGGGGAAGGGGGTAAACTGTGGTAACTCCGGATGTCACACTGACCCAGGTCCTGGGTACGGCTCCCTCCCACCATGGCTAGGCTCTAAGGGCCACCAGCAGTGGAGATGAGCACCGAGTGCCACGGGTACAGAAGCAGCGCTCCCCATCTTTACCTCTTTTACCTTTACCAAAATATGAGATACTGAGTTGCAGCGAAAGAAAAATAATAATAATATTTTTCTTTCCATTACGTAATGTAAGTGTGGTTTTACTGTATTGAAATCGAGGGCATGCGATAAGCAGCCGTGTATCATGAACCACAATGATAGACTCGTAAATCATCTAATTGGTGCCGACTCTGGGCCACGACAACCCACAACTCTAGGGGTACACGAGGTCTTAAGCGATGTGAAAGGGTTGGGCATGTCTTGAAAAGATGTCTTGAGACTGTTGCCGAATGCTGCGTCAACGTCGTGACGGGAGTCTGGAGGCGGAGGGTTATTTCATGAGAGAGTATTTCATGCTAGAGCCCCGTCTACACCAGCCGACTTGGGCCAATACGACAACCCAGCCACTTTCTGCATTTGACAAGTCGGCTCCCACGCCCAAGAATTTTTTGGCGTCTTGGTGTCATTACTTCGCGATTGCCGCCGACTGTCTGGGGACATTCGGTTATTAGCGGGCATAAGCATGTCTTCCGCGACATTGCTGCCAACTAGTCTCAAGACGAGTCTCAACCCAGGTCAGAATTTTGGTCATGTCTACGACAACTCACGTGAATCTGACGACCGATTGGCCGTGGACAGCGTCATCCAGATTGTTCTATCAACTGGTTGGCTACGACTATTAGCTGGCCGACAGTCATTAAGCGGAGTTACCGACGGTCTCAACCGTCTTCGGTGACTGTCCGGCGGCAGCCACAACCTTAAAATAAGCGGAATCGCCTCCTGTATTTCGAGAATGAAAATGTATCAGTTCCGTTTTGAACCAATACTGAACGGCATTTGTTCCGCATGGTATTTTGTTATCTGGAATGGTCATGATAAAATTCAGTATCTTAAAATTGTAGTGAAAGCGCATTTTTGGTTAATCTACAGTAAACCCGCCCATAAAAACTTGGTCAGTTCCATTCTGTAAAATATGTGTAAAATACGCGATCGTAACGTCCTCCCCCTCCCTCTTGCCCTCAACCAGCAGACACAAAGTGTTGCGCAGCTGTCACCACATTGCATGCTCGGAGAAATTTTAGGGTTGCCAATTCGTTCCTTTAAATATGGATCCATTCCTGTATTGGAGAGTGAAGATGTCGTATTCCACATTTTTCTGACCTCAGGGCGGCAACCTTAATAAAGTCATTCTGGGAACACACGAGAGATCGAGGGCAAAAGGGAGCGTGCGTGCGTAGGTACCGTGCGGCCCGCAAAAAAGAAGCGAAACGCAAATCCATGCCCAGAAGTTGGTACAGGCTGCGTGATTGCAAAATAAAATAAATACTTTCTTTGATGGTGGCAGTGTTAGCCAATACTTTATGCCGATGTCGTCACGAACGCCCTCTTCTGACATGGCGGAAGACTGTCGTCACGATAAGTCCCTCATCATTTCTTAAGTAGGTCGGCACAGACGACTGTGGCGACAGGAACGATAAAAATCTTCTGAAAAATGGTTCGACAGTCGTCAATGACCGTCTCATGACAAGCCAAGACTGCTGACGATCTCTAAAATTTCTCTTGAGCATGCAATAGTGACGCAGCAGCCGCAGGACGTTGCTGGTGGAGGCAAGAGGGGAGGGAGGACGCATCGCGTATTTACACGTATTTTAGGAAGAACCTTCGACAAATTTTACGGGCGTGGGTTTTTTGTGGATAAAACCGAAAAATCGCTCACTAAGGCCTACAATTTTAAGATATTGAATTTTATCAGCTTGTCCATTCAGATAACAGTCACCGTACGGAACAATGCCGTTCCGTATTGGTTCGCAAAAACGGAACGATACATTTCATTCTCGAATACAGAGCGATTCCGTATTTGGCGAACAAACGTCAAGGCTTTGCCGCCGAGACAGTCGCCAAGACAGTCGTGAAGACGGTCAGGAAGACCGTCGGCCAACTCCTTGGCAGCTGTCATCAGCTAGTCGGCCAACCAGTTGACAGACAATTTGGAAGACCGTCGTCGAGACTGTCATGCGACTGTCGGCCAATCAGACGTCAGATTGTGGTTGTCGAAGACATGGCTGCCGTCAAAACTTGACTGTTGGAGACTCGTCTTGAAAGACTAGTTGAGAAGATGTCGCGCAGGACATTCTGCCAACCAGTTGGCCGAATGTCCCAGACAGTCGGCAATCGCGGTAGCCGACACCAAGACGCCAAATAATCTCTTTTGGAAAGCGTGGAGCCAGACTTGTCAAATGCAGAAGCCGCTGGGTTGTCTTACCAGAGTCGGTACATTACAGAAAGGGGCTTAAGTCTCTTCCAAAATATTACCTGGTAGTTTGCTAGTATCGTTTAAGAATATAACATTTCAGTGTACTCAAAACGTAAAATTCGCCTGATTTTTTTTTTACGTAATCAACCTCGAGACCCACAAATGAAAGTGATTGTAATTCTCGGAGTCCGCCGTACTGTCATGTAGGTACAGTCAGGATGGGTGCAAAATTCTGCTGTTCTGTCATCTGCTTCCTATACAGTCTATGTCAAGTTATTAACAACATATGAAATATTGTTCTTTGTTTTTTATAATTATTTTCATTAAGGTTATTTTTATGCCTACGACGTATTGGCCATACGTAAATAAATTCAGGGAGATGAAAATCATCTTTGGTGCAGATGGGTTAGTTTTGGGAAAGCTATTGGCATAATCATAAGACTGGATCAATAGCCCTCGAATTTTGATATAATACCAGTTTTGTATATTGTAATTATAATTATCTAATTTGAATTTATGAAGAATCATTCTGTATCTTAAATAGAGCATAGATTTGAAGGCCGAAAAAAATAAATAGGGTTAGTAGAAGGTATTGGGAAATAAGGGGAGCTACGGCTGAGCACAGGCAGGAAAAAGAAATGTACTTGGCGCTCAGAGCGAGGCCAAATTCTCTCCTATTTACTGCTTTGAGAAAGTGGAACCGGATCTGGAGGCATTTCGAGTAACCCTCACCCCTTAAAATGGGGACCAAGAGTCATTTTCAGAAAGATATTGCGAATTTTGAAAATATTGAAGAAATGGTGTGTGTAAAGTTGTGCTTTAATAATAATAATAATAATAATAAAACGGTTTATTTCCATGAAAAGTATCAGGCAAGCTCCTAGAGCTGAAAAATACATCACCGAAGATGAAACAAATGAATGATATTGACAAATGAACAAAAGTAAGTATGATCTGAAAAATAAAAATGACAATAGAAATAAAAAGAATAGCAATAATCATAGTAAAGATAATAATATTAATCATAATAATCACGATAATAATAATAATAATAATAATAATAATAATAATAATAATAATAATCATAATAACAACAACAATAAGTCCTAATGAAAAATATTTACAAAACATACAAATTGTGCTGCTCTTAATTTGCATTGTTGATATATTTGACCATCACGGGCACTGCGCTGTTCTTATAGCGGTCAGTCCGTGCCCGTATCGGGGCAATAATGTTGTGGTGTCGCACTGAGTGCTGAGGGCGGTTCACTGCGGGTGGGAGGATGTGTCTGTGTCTGGGCTGGTTGAGAAGCTTGGTTGCGAACCGGTGTAGTAGGGTCTCGTGACGGTGTTGTAGGCTGGTGAGATGGAGGGAGTCGAGGGCGTCCTGATAGCTGGTGTAGTGAGGGCCCAGGATGATTTTGCAGGCTCGCTTCTGGACGCGTTCAAGTTGGCGGCGCTGCGTGATGTTGATGGAGGAAGACCACGCTGGGGACGCGTATGTCAGTTTGGGGAGGATGAACGAGGAGTACACGCTCGCCAGCGCACACTCAGGGGCCCCCAGCGTTTTGAGTCTCCTCAGCAGGTACAGTTTATAGGTGGCAGATCTGGTGAGCTGGGAGACGTGCTCCTTCCATGTGAGTTGTTGTCCAGGGTGACTCCAAGTAGTTTTGCTGATGTAACTGGAGGGGAGTGTCGTTGATGGACACCACAGGGGGGCAACAGGGCAGAGGAGGTGTTGATGTTTAGGAGTGTTGTTTTGGTGTCGTTGATGGTGACCATGTTTTGTGTTGTCGATGTGTGTAGGTTGTTTAGTGTTTCATGGAGTTGGGAATTATCTGGGTTGTTGTCAACTGTTACTCCCACTGTGGTGTCGTCCACGTACTTCCAGCGGTGGGTGTGTGGGCGTCATTAATTAGGAAGCACAAAGGGCCCATTTTGGACCCCTGAGGTACCCCTGCAAGTAAGGTGTAGAGGAGGGAGGCCACTCCTGAAATCTCACCACCTGTTTACGCTGGTGCAGGAAATCAGCCAGCCAGGAGACCAGGTTAGGGTGAAGCCCTAGGTTTATTGCTTTGTTGATGACTGTGGTGTGGTGAACTAGGTCAAAAGCCTTTCGGAAATCAATAAAAGCGAGAGAAACTGATGTTTTGCGTTTTTCAAGATTTCTGTAGGCAAAGTCCAGGAGATTAATTAGGCAGTGTGTGGTGGAGGTTGACTTGATATTGCCGTACTGTTGTGGGTCTATGAGGGGAGCAAGATGAGTGTAAGTCCACTTGAAAATGAAGGCTTCACACAGGAGGCTGGGAATGGGGGTGATAGAAATAGGCCTCAAGTCACTCGGTGATTGAGGGGTGGTGGTCTTGGGAATCGGAGTGACATATGCTGTTTTCCAGTCAGCAGGACACTGACTTTGACGGAAGGAAGCGTTAAAAATAGAGGCGAGGGGCCCGCCCAGCGCGGGGGCAAACTCCTGGTACAGTTTGATGGGGAGATCAGTGGGCGTGGTGGACCGCTTTGTTTTAAGTTGGCTTAGTGACCTGGCGACCTCATAGGCCTCAACCGTGGGGAGTGGTGATGGGGCGGGCAGGTAAGCTGGGAGTGAGGTCAGGTCCAGGCTGGGGAGGGACTGACAGATGGCCGAGAAGTGGAGATTGATGGCCTGGCTGCTTCAGGTGGCGGAGGTGAGATACGCCCGGGATGGAGGGGGCTGTTGTTGAGGCCACACAAGGCCTTAATTTTTGAAAACCATTTCCCAATGTTAGCTTGCTTAAGGCTGTGGATCGTTTGGGGGTAGTATGTGGCCTTGGCTCGTTTGATTTCCCGGATAACTTTGTTGCGGAGGGGCTTGTAGAGTGTAGGGTTGGTGTGGAAGGCGTCATTTCTCTGTTCAATGAGACGTTTTATTCTGGGTGTAATCCACGGGGTGTCTGAAGGGTGCACTCGTCTTGATTTTAGCGGGAAGAAGTGGTGGTAAGCTGCGGTAATTGTGCTGGTGTAGTTGCTCCATTTTTGGTGTACGTCATCCACTGTAAGGACTTCAACCCAGCGGTGGCGTGTTATCCATTGGCCGAACGCGCGGATGGCTGAGTCCGTAACAGGCCTGTAGGTCTTGGTGGCTGGCGGGGTTTTGTTGGATGTGGTAGGTGCAGGTGTCCAAAGAACTGACAGGTGTGTGCTGCGTCCCATGGGAGGGAGGGGCTTAGGGGGAAGGTAGTGGGAAGTGAGGTCAGTGAGGATTAAATCCAGTGTGTTTGTGCCGTGAATGGGGGAAATTTACCATTTGTGTGAGATGTAATTGGTCTTCAATATCACTTGTGTGGAGTTGATTGAAGTCTCCGCAAACAACCACTTTTGCAGAGGGAAAGAGAGTGCGCTGCTGGTCCATTTCTTCGATGATGTGGTTGATCAGCAAGGTGGCGGAGGCGGCGCGGGGAGGGTAGTAGACCAGACAGATTAGTACCGAGGGAGCGAGTCGGGGGTGGGAGGGGGGTGAGAGCCTGACCCAGAGGGTTTCCACACCCTCGGGTGTCTCAACGGGGAGTAGGCAGGGGTTGAGGTGGGTGTGGCAATAGAGCGCTAACCCACCGCCTCGTTTACCTCTTCTCAGACGATGGAAGAGCTGGAAATCAGTGATGTTAAAGAGCTCGGGTACTATCTGCCACGCCTCTGTGATGGCCACAACGTCAGCGCTGGTGGATTTGATGGTGGTGATGACTTCGTCTAGCTTGTTGTTGAGGGAGGTAACGTTGGAGAGTAGCAGGGTTGGCAGGTTGTACCACTGGCGAGGCACTTCGATGTGTTTGTAGTCCTTGGCATGCTTGGGTTTGGTATTTCTCCTGGTGGTGGTGATCACTGGTATGTTATGTGTCACTCGTGAACTTTTCCTGGCACTGCGGTTTTTAAAAATATGTAGTTCCTTTAGCTTCCGGATAACGTTCGCTGGGGGGTAGGCGGAGGCACGTCGTAGGCGGTATAGATAAGTAGTGTTGTATCTCACAGTAGAACACATCGCACTAAACACTAATGACGAGATGAGAGCAATGATGAAGAAAGTGGGTGTGGGTGAAGGTGTGTGTGTGTGTGTGTGAGTGTTTGTGTGTGTGTGTGTGTGTGTGTGTGTGTGTGTGTGTGTGTGTGTGTGTGTGTGTGTGTGTGTGTGTGTGTGTGTGTGTGTGTGTGTGTGTTTGTTTTACATCTTTGCCTATAGCGCCGGTAGGCTTTTTTCAAGGGCTTGGTTCTCGACCCAAGCCCGGCATGGAGCAGGGAATTTTGTATAGTGGTGCAATTTATGCCTGGCTCATGCTGAACCCCGGAACTCATTATTGATTCACTTGGACGGTTTCTTCTAGAGTTTGGGAGAGAGAGAGAGAGAGAGAGAGAGAGAGAGAGAGAGAGAGAGAGAGAGAGAGAGAGAGAGAGAGAGAGAGAGAGAGAGAGAGAGAGAGAGAGAGAGAGAGAGAGAGAGAGAGAGAGAGAGAGAGAGAGAGAGAGAGAGAGAGAGAGAGAGAGAGAGAGAGAGAGTTTACTTGGTGGATTATGGAAAAAACTATTAAGGCATTAATTAAGGCATAAATTTTCAATCTCGTATTGAATGATACAAAGACTGGGAAGATATGTGCGCTACGTATTTTTGAATTATGGCTATTAATTGAATCATTCTGTGGGTTGGCGTGATTTATGACCATCCTACCTATGTCCACGGAATTCACCAAGGTATTTTATATTTCTTTGAATATTATTTTTATATAACATTGATATATCCCAGCAGTGTACATATTCCTTATCATAACTGTAAAGACTACTACTACTACTACAACTACTTTTGCTCTTACTGTATCGCCTAGGCTTTTTAAGGCTCTCACATAAGATCTTGGCTTACCTTCCAACACTGAGACTGTAATTGGTGCTTGAAGGGCCGACGTAGAAGAAACCATACTTTGCGAATCGTTGGCCGCCGTAGTAATCCGCCATGTCGATTCGCAGTTGCTGAAGAGCCCCTGATGTCAGTTCGTGCAGCAGGTCAAGGCCCAGCCAGAATTCGCCATCGAGATGGCCGAAACCAAGCTGGTACTCAACCCACGTGCGGTTAAAGTCACCGTCCAACCCCCGTCGTCAGTCGTCTGGTCGCAGTACACGGCCACGCGGTGTTGGGGCTGCCCAGGGAAGGGGTACACTTGGCGAAGGCCCTTGCCGCTGTCCCCGCCGTCCAGCAGGTCCTTGCAGTGACGCGGTCGGTTGTCGTAGTGACTCATGACTTGACGCTCCTCCTGCAGCAGCTTTCGTGCCTCCTGCATGGTCAGGCAAAGGGTTGGTCTATTACAGCGAGAAGGTCAGTCAAGGAAGTAAAAAGTAACGTTCGCTTATGAAATTATATTGTTTGTGATTTGGCTTCTTAGCTAATTGGGGTTTGGACATCATATTTGATGGGTTTAGTTTACATTATTTGAAATAATTAGGTTACGTTACTTCGTGGTTAGGTCACATTACTTGGTGGTGTTTAGTTACATTACATTTCTTGCGGAGTAAGACATTACCTGTACCAGCGGGTTCGACGGCGTTGGGCGCTGCACGGAGGCGGGATCACAGGTGTCCAGGGCTTCAGCCAC
>NW_026110475.1:0-25000 GCF_024679095.1 Eriocheir sinensis
CATTTTTGCCCTCTTAAAGGGCCGTCTTCGGACAAGGCCCACAAAGGAACACAAAGGAACACAAAGGAAGAACAAACAACAGCAGACCTGCTGGTCCTTACGAGGTTGTTTGTGACAAGCTACACTAACTATCTAATCAAAGGTGGAAGATGAAGGACAGCAAAGCTGGCAGGAAAGGAAAAAGAACCATGCAGCATGGAAAAACTGCATGGAAATTATGTAGGAAAGAGGAAAGAACTACCATTACTGCTACCACTAACCGGGCGATAAAAGCGGACAAGGACACCAGTATTCGAAAGAACTTAACGTTATTACGACAATGAGTAATATCTTAGTTGCTGGTTGGATTCAAAACACTTGTCTAATCTATTCTTGAAGGCCGTAACTGTTGTACTATCAACGACATCACAAGGTAGAGAGTTCCAAACATTAACAACTCGATTGAAGAAGAAGTGTTTAGCTTCGTGCGACGAGAATCTTTTACCACATATCTTCAAATTGTGATTTCTTCTTGTTCTATTTGATCGATCAATTGTAAAGTAATCTTCCGCATTAATATCACTGAATCCTTTAAACATTTTAAACACTTCTATTAGATCGCCTCGCATTCTTCGTTTTGATAGGCTGAATAAATTTACTTCTTTAAGCCTTTGTTCATATGACAAATTTCTCAGCCTAGGAATCATCTTTGTTACTCTTCGTTGGACCCGTTCCAACTTTTCTATGTCTTTTCTGTAGTAGGGAGACCAAAACTGTACACAGTACTCTAGACGAGGTCGAACCAACGAACTATACAGTTTTAATATTACTTTTTCCGATTTATTATTAAAGACTCGTCCGATGAAGCCAACCAATTTGTTTGCAGTTTTAACTACCTCTGAACAATGCTGACCGGGCTTTAAATCGCTTGATATAGTGATTCCAAGATCCTTTTCTTTACCTACTGCAGAAAGTTGTTGGCCATTCATTACGTACCGAACGCGATTGTTATTTTTTCCAATGTGCAACACTTTACATTTGTCAACGTTAAATTTCATTTGCCATTGATTGGCCCAACGTGCAAGTCGATCTAGATCTGATTGTAAAGCTTCTTCGTCGAGTGTCGCAGTTACTTTACTAGCAATTTTTGTGTCATCAGCAAATTTTGATACTTTGCAAGTGAGCCCATCATCGATATCATTAACATAAATTAAGAAGAGCATGGGGCCAAGCACTGATCCTTGAGGTACGCCGCTTTTGACATCGAGCCAGTTAGATGTAACACCGTTTAGAACTACTCTCTGTTTCCGCTCAAAGAGCCAGTCCGCAAGCCAATTGTGAATGTTACCCGAGATACCGTGCGCCAGTAGTTTGCTGAGCAATCGTTGGTGGGGGACCTTATCAAATGCCTTTTGAAAATCCAGATATATGATATCTACTGATCTGCTTTCATCGAACACCTCAAAAATATAGTGAAAAAAATCAAGTAAGTTAGTCAAACACGAACGTTTACTACGGAAGCCATGTTGCGAATTATTTATTATATTATTTTCTTCGAAGAATTTTCACCATATTGTCGCGAATGATAGTCTCCATTAACTTACAAACAATAGATGTCAGGCTAATTGGTCGATAGTTTCCTGGATGAGACTTGTCCCCCTTTTTGAAAATTTGTGTGACATTTGCTAGTTTCCAATCCGACGGAACTTTTCCAGCTGTTAAAGATGTATTGAATATGATGGAGAGCGGTTTACAAATTTGATGTTTGATTTCTTTTAAGACCCTAGGGGTCTGGACCAGGAGCTTTGCTTACTTTAATCTTTTCAATTGTGCGTAAAATGTCACTTTCTACGATGAGCACGCCACTTAACATCTTTTCGGTCCTTCTAACCTCCGGCGGTTGAGGTGATAAACAATCTTCGTCGGTAAATACGGATGCGAAAAAGTTATTTAGGATTGTAGCCATTTCATTTTCATCGTTCGTGTGGTTACCATTTTCATTAGCAAGCGGTCCGATACCACAAGTGAGTGACTTTTTTTTTATTTACTTAGCTGAAAAATTCTTTAGGATTAGATTTACTTGTTTCCGCTATATATTCTTTAAGATTTTTCTTGCTTCGTTTTATTAATTTCTTGGTTTCGCGGCGAATTCTGTCCAACTCTAGTTTGTCAGCCTCGCTCTGAGATGATATATACCTACTGTATACGCGTTTTTAAAGAGATAGGCTATTTTGAATTTCGTTATTCCACCATTTGGGTTTCTTCTTAGAAGCTGAACGTCTGTTACGATAAGGTACGCATATGCTTATAGCATTGTTCAATATTGTGGTGAAGGCCCCCCAAGATTTATCAATATCTGTTTCCGCCGTGATTTCAGTCCAGTCAGAATTATTTAGAATTGATCGGAGTCTTACGAAATTCGCTCTCTGATAATCAGGCACCTTTTCTTTACTAGGAGTTACTTTACTTTCTTTCATATTGATGCTGAATGTGATTGTTCGGTGATCGCTAGAACTAAAAATTGGACCAACATTTACTTCGTTAACTAGATCAGCTGTCGTTGAAAAGATAAGATCAAGTATATTATTTTCCCGAGTCGGTTCTTGAACGTGTTGATGTAAATCACTTTCTAGTAAATTTGTGTACAGGTCGAGCCCTGTATGACAGTTCAGCGGTTCACCCCATCTTTTCACTGGCAAGTTAAAGTCCCCAACAATTACCGCCTCGCAACTGCTACTTGTTTCTAATAATAATTCGCTTAATGCGTGGTCGATATCAAGAGTCTGCCTTGGCGGTCTG
The DNA here is from genome assembly GCF_024679095.1 of Eriocheir sinensis. NCBI lineage: Eukaryota > Metazoa > Arthropoda > Malacostraca > Decapoda > Varunidae > Eriocheir > Eriocheir sinensis. The sequence continues at coordinate 2,779 of NW_026110475.1, forward strand.
TAGATAAGTCCAATTACTATTTTACGAGATTTATTTTTAATTTCAATGAAGACCGTGTTATAATATCTGTTTTCACGGATACTGGATGGAGAGAGTTGTGGATATAAAAGATAACGCCTCCACCCTGTCTGTTCTCTCTTTCATGACTAAAAATGGTATAACCCGGTAATCTATATTCCGCAATGAAATCTCTATTTGAAGTGTCTATCCAAGATTCTGTGACTCCGATGATGTGATAATGATCTGTAGCTGCGAGGACGTCTAAGTCTTCAAATTTGTTACGTAGGCTACGAGCGTTTACATAGCAAGCTTTAATGTGATTCGAGTCGGGAGTTTTACGGGTTGAGTGCACCCTTACGGTGGAGCTGCTGGTGTTCTCGCCTCCGCGTTTTTTGGCTTTCGAAGAGCCACTTGGTCACAGAGCAGTCTCCCGTTTACCCTAGTGATACTAGGGGATAAATCTTGGAGGAGGAGAAGTGAGAGACAGTCTAGTCTCACTGTGGGGTTCTTGAAAAGGTCTGGACTTCTGAAGATCTCGAAGATTCTCAGCAATAAAAAAATATAGAATATAAAATATCTGAAAATTGAGTTCTCAGACTCACAACCCCTTCTCGTCTTTATTTCGACCAATCACACTCTCATAGGGGTAAGCAAAGACCAGCTGTACCGTACTCTTAAGTTTATTTAACTCAACAAGGAAAACTCTGCTGGAAATGAGGAATAATTAATTAATCCAGGCACACAGCTACCTAGCTAATTGTCTTAAAATACCTTAGGCAAGATACTATACTCGGCTGTAGATGGGCGCGCCTGAAGCCCGCCTGGATGCCACATGGTCTCACGTCCACAATGAAATCCTCCTGCCGTCTTTCGTAACCTCTCCGCAACACGCCTCTCGTAACCACCCAGGGCTTCCTGACCTGAAGCACACAGTCGCGGTAACTTGTGGATGCCTGCAGGAGGTAGGAAGGCCCACCACGATGGAGACACGTGGAGGCGGGAGAGGGAGAAGGCGCGTCCGCCCAGCAACGACGTTACAACAAGAAGGATGGCCCGGACGTTCGCTGGGTCGCGCGCTCTGGCTTGCCCGGTGGTCAAGATGCCAACACTCGCCACAACCGACATCTCTTGCTCTGCATAACATTTAAACTAACGCCCTAACGGCTATGGGTTATTATTCATTAATAACCTAACACCATGCACTAAGTAAAAGTGGGTCATGCAACCCACAAATATTGCAGCATTGGCAGCAAATAGACGATAAAGTATTTGAATAAGCCCCACCCACGATAGCTCTGGGTCTGGGTAGTGTACGGTATTAATTTTCCGCGTACGGTATTAATTTTCCACTCTCGTCTATTCTTGGAATGAGGAATTCATGACATTTCGCCCCCCTCTAAGAAAACTTTTTCTCCAGGAGAAAAGTTTTTTCTGCGCTACGCTGCCAACACGGTTATCATGCTCTACACCTGCACCTACAGGATACCTGTTCCTAATAGTACTTTGCATGTTCCTGATAGCACGTTCTCACACGCTTCCGCGCACCCTCTCATACTGTGGTGTATGTCAGTTAAACTCTGCTCAGGTAAATGACGGTTCGCCTGTGAGTGAAAAACCTCAACATTTACGTTAATACTCAAACTAGAGGGAAAACTCCCTAGCGAGGCGCCATTACCTGTTAGAGCGGGCTTGGCGAGCTTCGCCACATTTATTCACAGTATGTAAGTGGTGTTATGTATGTACACACAGTGAATGTGGGACAAATGTGGGGTAGATGTAGGTAGGTGTAAAATGGTGTAACTTATTATATAAATTCCTGGCTATCTGCCTAATTTTTCCTACATTATCACACCATGCACCATACCATGCAACTTAAATTTTAAGCATGCCGCAAAACTCTCAGGCCAAACCTGCTTTTTCAGGGTTGCATTTACGATTTCAACACCTACGGTTTATGACAGCTCCTATCTGCTCGAAAAACACATGGCCGGATGGCGGGGTGCACCGCCAACCACCCTCACAGCCACCTAATCTGCACACTTTCGTCACTTGGTTCCTCGATTCAGCTGAATCTGAGGTCCCAAGATCCGAACATAAAGTCTCCGAGCCACCTATTCTGTCCACTTCAGTCACTTGGTTTGAACATAAGAACATAAGAACACGGGGAGACTGCAGGAAGCCGAGTGGCCTACACGGGGCAGCTCCAGAATCACCCCGCAACTCACGATGGGTGAGGTGTAGTTTCAGGGGTCACAGGTAGAGGCTTGATCCTCTTTTACCGTCGGTATAGAGTACGCTCCAGTACCTTGTCACCTTACTGCACCCATACCTCACTACCACCTCGATCAGATTACTCTGCTACCAGACGCGACAAGAAGTCTCCCCCAACGTTGGCTTGCCCCTTAATGTACTTTACTGTGAACTGAAACTGCTGGAGATACAACGCCCAACGCATCAGGCGTGCATTTGCATTCTTGGAAGTCTTTAAACTGGCTAGGGGCAAATGATCAGTTTCGAGAACGAACTGATCGCCATATAGGAAAAAATAATATCTCTTTGATTCCCTCTACTACTGCAAGGAGCTCTTTCTCTACCGTAATTTCTCTCGGCTGCACGCAACTTCCTACTGTAGTAACTTACAGGAAACACCTGATTATTACTCTCTTGCATCAACACGGCACCAATGCCCTCCTGTGATGCATCGGTACGCAGAATGAACTGCTTATTGAAATCAGGCAGCTGCAAAATGGGCTTTTTGCATAACATGCTTTTAAGTGTCGCGAAAGCTTCCTCTTGCGCATGTGTCCATTGTACCTTATTGAGTGCATGTTTTCTCAACAATTCATGCGGAGGGGCAGCAATGACAGGGCAATAGGGTATATAATCCCGGTAATATCCAGCTAAGCCCAAGAATGAATTTACCTGAGTTTTGGTCTGAGGACGAGGAGCATTTCTGACCTTTTCTATCTTATCCATCTGGCACCCATACTGTCCCTCACCAATGACATGACCTAAGAATGGCACCTTTTCGTACCCAATTAAGCACTTACTGGGCTTAATGGTCAGGTTGTAGTGCCGGAGCCGCTCCAACACTAACCTGAGGGTCTCTAGATGCTGCCTGAAGGTGAGTGAGTGAATTAATACGTCATCCACGAACAGCTCCACTCCTTCGATACCCCTCATGACCTCGCGCATGACCTTGTTAAAAGCTGCTGGCTAGTTGGTCATCCCGAAGGGTAAGGCTTTGTACTGATACAAGCCCCCATGTGTACAAGCCATCGCCTCGCGACTCTCCTTACTCAGAGGACTCTGGAAAAAACCTTTTGCCAGATCTAACTTAGAAAAAATTCTAGAATCAGCCAGAATGGCAAATATGGCTCGCGGGTCAGACATTGGCACAGCATCTACGCGTGTCACTGCGTTTACTTTTTGATAATCACCGCAAATCCTAATTCCTCTTTCTTTCTTCCTTACGACAACCATGGGGCTGCAGTAGGGAGAATTTGATCTCTCTATGATACCCGCGGCCTCCATTTCACTGATTTCGCTTTTTACAGCGTCTACCAGTCGTAAAGGAATCTGGTAAGACCTTTGTCTGACAGGCTCCTTGCTCGTCAACTCGATTCGATACTCTGGTACCCGAGCAATCTTAGGTTTGTCAGAAAAAAACTCTGCATAACCCTCTAGCAACGATGCTAATTGTTCCCTCTTCTCTAGGGCTACCTTTTCTCCCAACGTCACGTCATGCACTGTCTCTGTCTGTCTAGACAGAGGAGCCTCGCAGTCCTCATCATCCTGTATTACTACTGCCGCTCCCACATCTACGATCTGAGATTGAGAATAGTGAGCTTTAACTAACTGCAGACACCTCACCTTCTCATCATCAAACTCACTTTCTTGCAAGCAACCTGCGGCTGCTTATGGCCGGTAGTATTGTTTCAACATGTTGATGTGGAACCGTTTAGGGTGTCCATCAACCTGGAGAATGTAATTAAGGTCATTGACCTTCTCCTAAACCTCGTAAGGCCCCTTCCACTGAGCTAACAGCTTGTTGCTCGCTATGGGAAGCAAAACTAGACACTGTTCTCCTACACTAAGCTTACGCAACTTTGCCCTCTGATCGTAGTAACCTTTCTGTACTTGTTTTGCTTTGAGTAACACCTCCTTAGCAATGTTACAGGTCTCCCTCAACCTGTCACCTAAATCTAACACGTACTGGTACGTGTTCTTGACGTTCGGGTCCGGAACATCGTCATCTCACAGCTCTCTCAATAACTGTAGCGGGCCCCTAACATACCTTCCATACATTAGCTCAAACGGGGATAACCTTGTGGAGCTCTGCGGGGCTTCCCTGTAGGCGAACAGCAAAGGAGCAAGGTACCCGAGCCATTCCTTGGGTTGTTCGGTAGTCATGCGTTTAACCATATTCTTAAGTATGCCGTTAAAACGCTCACACAGTTCATTCCCCATGAGATGGTAGGGCGTGGTACGTAATCCTTTACAAGATAACAGACGGAGTACTTCCTCCATCATCGCTGAGGTGAACTGAGTACCTCGATCACTCAGTATTTGTTTGGGTATGCCTACTCGGCAAATTATGATCATGAGAGCTTCAGCCACAGTTTGCGTCTCAATATTCTTGAGTGGCACTGCTTCTGCCCAACGCGTGGCGAAATCTACCAGCGTAAGAATATATCTGGAGACATCGCTGGCTCGGGGCTCTATTGGCCCCACCAAATCTACCGCTACTCTCTCAAAATGAGAGTCAATGATGGGCAGTGGCTGTAAGCGAGCAGGCTTTACCCTTCCCCTATCTATAGTCTTTTGACATACATCGCACGACCTCACAAATCTAGCTACCTCCTGGCCAGTAAAAATGTGCTTGTACGCGAGCGAGTGTCTTGGCTCTTCCCATGTGACCGCCTAGAGCAGTGCTATGACCTACCTTGAGAACAGCCTCTCTGTATTTCGCAGGCACAACTAACTGCAATTTCTTTTCACCAGAGGGAGAGATAATTTGCCTATATATCAAGCCACGCTGCCTGATAAAACTGACGCGGTTGTCGTTCAGCTGAATGACACTGTTTTCCTGCAGACGTTTCCGCACGCCCTGCAGGGTGGCGTCACTCTCCACCTCCTTCCTTACGTCCTCGCTGTTAGTTAGATCTCCAGGAGATATAACCATGAGAGGCCTAACAGTACTCTCACGCTTAGCAACGGCTCGTGTCACTACTGCTGCGCCAATCTGAGGCTCACCTTTTTTTTGTAGCCTTTCACTTTCCCCAAAATCCTCTGGATCCAACACCGCGTTAGGTGTTTGAGTCACTTCATTCTTACCCACCCCGTTAGTAGCTCCGGGAATGTTGCCAATCACTAAATCATAGAGCGGCGTTTCGAGTGTCACCGCCATGATCCAGCCTGTGTAATAGGGTGACTTGACTTTTATCTTGACTTCAGGAGCTATCGCGCTATTCAACAGCCATATTTTTCTCCGTTCGCCTGTGAATTCATGGCTCCTAGCTAAACTGTGCCTCAGAGTACAAATGGCAGAACCGCTGTCCCTCATCACCGTGACCTCTCGGTCTCCTAACCAACCTTTACTCAAGTTCAACCGATCATCGTACTGATTTGCGGCTACTCCGGCCAATAGTCATTGATTCTGCGTTACACCTACCTGCCTTACTGCAGCATTTTTGTGCCACTTATAGTTACCCTGATTCTGTCGCGGCCCATAACTTCCAGTCTTCGGACGCGGTGCATAATTCTGGCTACTTTTGGCTGAAGGCCACTGGCGGCTAATCGCACCGATGGTGGCGACGCCTGAAGCCATCTTTCTTCCAAAGGCATCATTCTGCATGTTACTGCTTTTAACTACAGGCTTTTTCGTCCTACCGCAGGCCTCAAAATAGGAATTAGTCATTTCCATCATATCTTCCAATTTCCTCACCTTGTCTATTTTGAGCCTTGTGACTAATTCTTCTGGGCAGGATTTTACGTACTGCACCTGCAATATTAGGTCCTTCACACCTTCTACTGTTTCCTCAGCACCGTCTTTCTTGAGCCATTACTCTAAGTACCCTTTGAGGCGAGCAGCAAATTGAATTGCTCTCATCGTCATTTATGGAGGCAGAGGAAAACTGTTTCTTTAAATCATCAACAGACATTCCATAAGCTGCTAATAATGCCTCCTTCATATCCTTATACTCACGAGAGTCCTCATCCAATCTATGAATCACCTCCAAAGCTTTACCTTCAAAAAGACTCATGAATTGAACACACTTGGTGATCTCATCATACTGCAGTAGATTTGCAGCTTCCTCAAACCGCGCTATAAGTATCTCTATTTTGTCACCTTTCTTGAAATGATTAAGCTTTAGCTTTGGGGAAACTACTTTATTATTCTGAGAGTTGGCACCATTCCTATTATTCGCCGCCTGTAGCTCGGCTAATTTTACTGCATGTGTCTCCTTTTCTCTCTCTCTCTCTCTCTCAGCTTCCAGTTTCCGCAATTCTAGCTGGTGTTGCTACCTCTCTCTCTCTCTCTCTCTCTCTCTCTCTCTCTCTCTCTCTCTCTCTCTCTCTCTCTCTCTCTCTTTCTCCTGCTCTCTGAGTATGTAGTCCTTGGTTTCCTTAGCATTTAACCCTATTTCTGCCGCTTCCTGTTTCCACTGTGATACAGACATCTTGCTACTTAATATTTCACGAGCCTAACAGCCAATAGTTCTCCTATGCAGTGTAAGGTCGGGTTACTCTATTCGGGCGCCAATTAATGTGGGGTTCTTGAAAAGATCTGGACTTCTGAAGCTCTCGAAGATTCTCAGCAATAAAAAATATAGAAAATAAAATATCTGAAAATTGAGTTCTCAGACTCACAACCCCTTCTCGTCTTTATTCGACCGATCACACTCTAATAGGGGTAAACAATGGCCAGCTGTACCGTACTCTTAAGTTTATTTAACTCAACAAGGAAAACTCTGCTGGAAATGAGGAATAATTCATTAATCCAGGCACACAGCTACCTAGCTAATTGTCTTAAAATACCTTAGGCAAGATACTATAATCAGCTGTAGATGGGAGCGCCTGAAGCCCGCCTGGATGCCACATGGTCTCACGTCCACAATGAAATCCTCCTGCCGTCTCTTGTAACCTCTCCGCAACACGCCTCTCGTAACCTCCCAGGACTTCCTGACCTGAAGCACACAGTCGCGGTGACTTGTGGATGCCTGCAGGAGGTAGGAAGACCCACCACGATGGAGACACGTGGAGGTGTGGGAGAGGGAGAAGGCGCGTCCGCCCAGCAACGACGTTACAACAAGACGGATGGCCCGGACGTTCGCTGGGTCGCGCGCTCTGGCTTGCCCGGTGGGTAAGATGCCAGCACTCGCCACAACCGACATCTCTTGCTCTGCATAACATTTAAACTAACGCCCTAACGGCTATGGGTTATTATTTATTAATAACCTAACACCATGCACTAAGTAATAGTGGGTCATTCAACCCACACATATTTCAGCATTGGCAGCAAATAGACGATAAAGTATTTGAATAAGCCCCACCCACGTTAGGTCTGGGTCTGGGTAGCGTACGGTATTAATTTTCCGCGTACGGTATTAATTTTCCACTCTCGTCTATTCTTGGAATGAGGAATTCATGACACTCACCGGCTGTTAAGGTGTAACCTCTCTCTGGATTTACTTCACATGGCGACATCACCTCCTTCTCGGTGAAGTACAAGGACTGATATACCCTGGAGGACACGTTACATATTTGTCATTGTTGCATATTTCTTTTACTTTTCATTGTTTCTCTTGTTCCCTTGTCACTACGGGTAATTACTTTATTATACCTGGAGTTATATTTTGCTTCGTGTCATATTAAGTATAATTGTAAGTGTAAATGTAAATATAATTAAGGTCACCTCAGGTCCTCAGTTCACCTCAGGTCCTCAAGGTGATAGGACGTGCTCGGGCTAGCTCTTGGGTTGACCATGTCTGGTGGGATGAGTTACAGTGGTGCAATGAGGGGAGGAGGCGAGGCCGGTGGGAGTACACTTGAGTTAGTAAATTCTCTCTTGGAGAGAATTGAAGAGTTGGAGAGGACTGTGGAGGCCATGAGGAAGGAAAATCGAGTCCTTCGTTCATCAGGTCCTCAGACAGGCGACGTACATAGTACACCGTCACAACATGGGGGCTGGCAGGCAGTCAAAAGCACATTAACTCTCAATAAACAGGTACACAGTTTTCTTTAGAGCTACAGTGATACAGATGGCCTCAAGTAGGTCATTAGCGCCTTATCCTCTGTTCAGTGGATTTCAATAGGATAAAGATGTTAAGTAAGCCTCTTGGAAACCTCAGTGTCAGTGTATTCAGTGGGGGAGGTATAGACACTAACAAATAATCCACAGCCAGGCTTGCTGCCATTAACAGATCCATCACAAAACACATGGACATGGAATGATCCTGCAGGACTTGAGGAAGCCAGGAGTCTTTGAGTTTGTTCAATTTTTCTATGACAACACTGACTCTTTGAGGGTTCCACGTGGGATAACAAAGGCTACTAGTGAGCAGGGTTGAAGTAATTGTAATTTAAATGAAATATAATTAATTACTTTTTTATTGTAATTGTAATTGAAAATGCAATTGTACATAGTAAGTAAATGTAATTGTAATCAATTAAAGAATGAGGGAATTTGTAATTTAATTGTAATTATAAAATGAAAGTGGTACTGGTCGAGCTCCATTCTGTTACTTACACATCTGGAAATAAGTTATTATAAAACCCTATTAGCTCGATTCCTCGCCTCTATACACTGTTGCCTGTGCTGAAGATTAGCGTTCACCCTCACAACCAGATCCCTTGTATTTGTAATTTTAATTGAATTTTTGAAGTAATTGTAATTGCAATGTAAGTGCTATTTCCAAATGTAATTATAATTATAATTAATTCATAGCTCCTTAAAGTAATTGTAATTAATTTTTTCAAGTGTAATTACTCCAACCCTGCTAGTGAGGGCAATGCTATGGCTCACTATTAATTTCCTTCATAGCTCATATCTCCTTTGGATCCTTGCCATAACCTCTGACTAATTCAATGTCTATATTTTTACATGAGTGAATAAGAAATACTTTGAACTCTAACCTTTTCCATTATCTGTTCATCCAGATTAATTTCTTAACCCGGGAGCTGCGGGAATCATGTTTCTTAAAGGCTCCTCTAAGCGAACTGAGAAATAATAATCACTAACGCAAATCATTATGTAATAGATATCAACGCATTCGCCATCAGTTTGCGGATCTTCTATTTTGGGGGGGTTAAATCAAGCCAAAAATTTGGCCCGTCGCTGCTCCCGGGTTTTTTTTTTTTTTTTTTTTTTTATTTTTACGTTGCCTATTGCGCCGGTAGGCATCTTCCGGTGGGGCCTGATGGTCGGCCCAAGGCTTCTTCCAGGTGTGGCCTGATGGTCGGCCCAGCCCGTTCTGGCGCAGGCGAGTGTTTATAGTGGCGCCATCTTGCATTGGCTCATGCTGCCCCCCGGAACTCGTACTTGATTCGCTTGGACGGCTTCCTCTAGAGTCCGGGTTGATGGGTGGTCTTCAGGACAGCATGTGGGTAGTTTTAAGCCACTCGGCGGTGACCGAAAAATCCGAGTGGTAGCGTGAGGATTCGAACCCGCGTCGTCCATCACGCGGCGAATGTGGGTCCAGTACGCTATCACTTCGGCCACCGCCTACCCAAATGGTTAATGGTGCTGCTTGATTTCCCCAAGATTGTTAGCTTTATTTCCTGTCTGGCCTACTGTAAGAATAGTAAAACCATTTTTTCATAAGTAGACTATGTGCTGAGTGATAGAACAGAAGGGGTGGGTAAGGCATCAACTATCCCAATTTGTAAAGGGAAATGAGACAAAAATGAAGATGCAAATCACATGAATGTGTTTATTGAAGGAGTTAGACTTGGGTATGGTGAATTCCTGATAGAAAGAAAAACATACAAAAGTGATGGACATCAAAGTAAAATGATGAATTCCTGAAAACAACATATAAAATTGCTGGAAAGGATAATTCACTGCACAACATTTTTTTTGTTCTGTTTTTCTGCTGACCTAAGTTTGAGACCTGTTCTTGAGTAATTTGGGGTCACTGAGTTTAAAAATGACAATAATGTAGTCTTTTTTCTATCATGTCAATTTTTTTTTCATCTATGGGCTGCATATTGGCCCCACCTATAGCTATAAGAGATATCATAGGTAATCTTATATGTTGATATTTATTTCATTTATGTATTTTGAGTTATTTATCTATCAAGACACACGTAGATATATAATTATATTATATCTGTTAAAAGCGATGGGTGCTCTACAGTATGATCCTCATGAATGGAGACTTTTTATAGATAGCTAAAAAAAAGTCTAAAATGTGTATTACTCCTATTGGTCACTCTGTGCATTTAAAAGAGAATCATAAACGCAATAAAACTGTATTAGATTTATTCAAGTATGATGAACACAAATGGGTCATATGTGTGGATCTGAAAATGGTCAACTTTTACTTGGCCAACAAAGAGGGTATACAAATATCCGTTTTTCCTGCATTTATGGGATTGCCGAGCGAAAGACAAACATTGGGAACAGAAACTCTGAGTTAAAAAAAAAAAGGTTGACTGTTGGGGAAAAGAATATCATGCACCAACCCATTGTAGAGAGAGAAAAAAAAATCTTCCCACCCCTTCATAATAAACTAGGACTCAGGAAGCAGTTTGTCAAAGCTCTTAATGTGGAGGGTGACTGTTTCAAATTCATATGTACATCTTCGCCCTGTTTAAGCTACTCTCTAGGTACTGCATGTGGGGAGATTTGGCACGTGTGCATTGGCGGCTTACACTCGGGAAACTGCGGATGTGTTCCATAACCCTCTGTAGTTGTGCACGACTAATAACATTAGTAGGAGTATGTTTGCCACGCTTGTCATCCTTTGGGGACCCTGTAGCTGTGATAGATTTCAAGGCTGTTCTAACTCGTGTCTCGCTTATGTCTGGTTTACACAGGCACGACTTCGGCCACATCAAAGGCTCGACCCGAATCGTGGCCGTTGTCTGCGAAAATATTGCCGAAAACGGCATCGATTTTTAACGTTTTTTCTGTCGCCGACGCATTGGAGATATGTTTCCGACGCGTCGGAAATATGTCGCCGACGTGTCGGCGACTATTCGGCGACTTGGTTTTCGACATTTATTTTATTTTATCTATATATATATATATATATATATATATATATATATATATATATATATATATATATTTATTTTTATTTATTTATTTATTTATTTATTTTTTTTGTCCCCCGACGCGTCGGAAACATGTCGCCGACTCGTCGAAAACATTTTGCTAACTCGTCGGATACATGTCGCTGTCAGGCAAAACCTTGGCCACGATCTCCGAGCTGTGCTCAGCTGCCCTATATATGCGTCGTCTGCTTGTGGTTGCGTCACAGTCCACAGTTTGTGGGTAAATTTTGTTGATAATTAGTGTATTTGTGGGTAATTTTGGGGGCATACACGAAATACATTTATTTACACTTATATCAACTTCCCAAGAAGTAAAAATGACAAAAACACTTATATATAGTGGGTAAATTACTCATACGAAAGTACTTAAATATTGCGTAACTATAGTAAGGGATGACTGAGCGCACGTTCCTGTCTCGATCACGTCCACGGAAGGTTGACGGGTTTCCTGTGTATCAGTCACTACTTCGCTTGAATCGCTCAGTTCAGCGACATCGGCGCGACCGATCGTGCTGTTACAGTAACTACACGATCGGTCGCGCCCCGTGGTCGCTGTTGAACTGAGCGATTCAGATCGAAGAGTAGCGATACACACCCGGGAAACCCGTCAACCTCCGTGGACCTTCATGGTGAAGCAAAAGATCGTTTTTGTTTAATATGCTGTGTATTTTTGGGGGGAGGAGGCTACTAGAGCAGTAGCCTGCATTATAGTAATAAAAATTATAACCAGTCAGGCCAGTTTGTTTTAATAGTGAATGAAGCAAAAGATTTTTTTTTATTATTCTAGTTTCTGTTGTACTGTGTATTTTCGGCTACGGGTGCCTGCTTTACAGGAACAGAAATGTGATCTATTGATTTAAAATAAATTTTATCAGCAATTTATGTCACATAGTGATGCAAAAATATACTGACATGTATATATAATTATGTTGTTGATTTATTAACCCACTTTGAAACTGGCAATCATAAGAAAAATTAGGAAAATATTTGTGGGTAAAATTGTGGGTGTTGCATCAAAATTTGTGGGTATTTTGTGGGTAAAATTACCATATACGTGGGTAGCACCCGAGACAAAAGTGGCAACACTGGGATGAGTACACACACACACACACACACACTTACACAGCGGTGGTTGAGAAGTCAGCGTGCGGGCGCAGTGTCATAGAGGATCCGGTGTGGTGTCATGAAACATCCGGGTATCGTGAGACATCCCATCGTAAATACATACATGAATTTCGATACAGTACCGTGTATTTCGTCGACTACTTGGCGGGATCTGTCCCACCTAAGTTTATTTATTTTATTATAAAAGCAAATGATGACGCATATATGTATATGTTGAAGTTAGTGAAGAAGTTATTTAAGTTTCCCATGAAAGTATATATACAGTTTCTTTAATTACTCCTCCACATATTTTTATAAATCCAGAAGTTTAAGCTGAAATTACTGAATCCATTATTTTCCTTTATTATAATTAATTTCAATTAGTTTCTGTAAATCAAGTTTTGTATTCTTAGTTGAACTGAGATAGGTATATATTTGCCTTTCTCGGGTTTTGTCTGTACAAGTTCCTGTCGTTGAAAATAAACACGTCTTAGCTGCTTAGCAAGAAGAGCGAGACCTAGCCGCCACCAACCCTTTCTCTACCCTCCGTTCACCTCCAGATCTTAGCCATGGTGTTGATAATTCCAACATTTGGTGCCCAGACCCGGAAAGTGGAGCCTTCAAGACTTTCCTGTGAGTAATCGTGGCTAAGATAACCTGTCAGAATGGGGGAAGGGAAAGAAGAAGTAACAAAGAAAAGGGCGGTTGCTCGAGGCTGGATTACCAGACAGTCCACAGCCTTAAAGGACTTACTAGACAAACCCAGCATCAGTGAATTTGAGTTGAGAAGTGCCATAGAGACCTTTGACCGTAGATTAAGTACTTTAGATGAGAGACAGGCTGAACTTGATCGAACTTCTAGTAGACGATGGTGACCTAGATCAGTGCATAGATGAAGCAGACAGCTACAGACGTGCCAGTCAAGAGAATTGGCTACGTGCAAATGAGAAGTTACAAGAACTAATGAAGGCCAGTCAGATTGAATTAGGTTCTGTTGGGAGTACTTCTGCAACTGGCAAGTCACCTGAAGTGAAGTTACCCAAGCTTGAACTGCCAAAGTTTAAAGGAGATGTTACAGAATGGCAGTCTTTCTGGGATCAGTTTAGCTCTCACATAGATGACACAGAGATTCCAGTTATAAGCAAGTTTACTTATCTGATGTCTTTGTTAGAAGAAGCTAAATCAGTAGTTCAAGGTCTCTCACACACTAGTGCTAATTACAGTATTGCTTGTGATCTACTGAAGGAGAGATATAACAGGCCTGAGAGAATTATATTTGCCCATGTACATTCCCTTTTGAGTGGCCATGTCCCTGGGAAGGCCAAGGGACCCAAGTATGTGACTCAACTTTGGAGTCTCAGATGAGATACTGACACACATCAGAAGTTTAGAGGCCCTAGGCGTGTCAGGCAAGCAGTGTGAAATCTTCCTAACTCCCATCATCCTGTCCTGTCTGCCCAATGAGATTCGTCTGGAGTGGGCTCGCAAGGGTGCTGGACATGAGAGTGACCTCGACTGGCTTCTGACGTTTCTACAACAAGAAATTGAGAGCATCGAGAAGTCAGAGGCCTTCAAGGACGTCACCGCGGGTAAGAGGGAGAGTCTGTCTTCCCCTGAAGAGAAGAAGAATTGGCAGACGCGGGAGCCTAAAGGAAAGGTATCATCCGCAGCTGCATTACACACATCTTCGGAAGCTGAGAAGCTCCTTTGTGGATTTTGCAACAAGAAACATGCTTCCGAGAGATGCTTTGAGACCCAGAGACTTAGTGGAAAAGAACGCGTTGAAAGAATTAAGACTGCTGGAATGTGTTTCAAGTGCTTAGGCAAAGGACACATTGCTAGAGGGTGCTATGCCAAGTGTCAGTAATGTAGAGGCTATCACCACCATCTCATCTGTGGTGTCAAGATAGATACTAGTAAAAGTGAAGCTGTAAGAAATGAGTCAGTAAAGGCAACTCAAGAACTAGCTGCTGATAATAGTAATGGAGAAACAAGTAAGAGTCAGGCTACTAATTTTGCTGGAATTTCCTTGTCTAATATATCAGTTAATAAGGAGACATGTACTATACTGCAAACTGCTCAGGTGAGAGTTGCAGGAGCAAATGGTGTTCTACATAGGGCCAAGTTGGTGTTTGATAGTGGCTCCAGTAGGACATATGTCAGCAGTAAACTTGTTAAGAAATGCAAACCCACATGGAACTCCAGCAAACCCATTTCTTATTCAGTATTTGGAGGTAATAATTCCTCTAATATAAAGCAGTGCAACCTGTTTGATCTGAAGGTTCTTGATTGCAGTGATGCACCACAAGTTAACAGCTGTAGAGATTCCAGTGATATGCCAACCCTTAGTGAGAACCACTGTGCCTGTAGGTATACTATGCAAATTTCCTGTGCCTCTTGCAGATGACTATCAGAGTGATTCCTATATGGATATAGATATTGTTGTGCTCCACTTGTCTACCCCTCACACAGGCAGACAGGTGCTCTCCCAATTACTTAAACTGGGCTGCTATGGAAAACACAGTGCTCCCACGAGGCGGACAGCAGACACAAAGACACCTGGCGGACACACTGCACACACCCACAGAGCACACAGCGAGGCACAATTAAATACAGGGCGGACTTTCTTGGGGTTTACTAAGCAATAGAACGTTGTACAATCCTTATAAGTCCAAGGGGGAGGCAGTCAAGGCACAAATCACAGGCGATTAAGTCCTAAGGCACAGAGCACAGGCGAGCGCGTCCTTTGTCTTCTCTCCGTCTCCACTCTTCCTCGCCGCATGGCGTCCTTTCCAGCCCGCCCCTCAACGGGTCCGCAGGGACCCCTCATTACGTCACGTGGCGCCAATTACAATTTAAACTAAGCTAAGCCTTGGCGTAACACTACCCCCCCCTTAAGCGCAGGCGACCCGCCTCGCCAACTTAACAAAACAAACAAAACATAACTGGGGAACTAAACAAATCAGTCTGTATCAAAATCTGTAAGCCATCCTGGCCTCCTCCTCTCACGTCTTGGTCGTCGCGGTGGAGGTGAGGCGAGGGAGGCAGCGGGCTGGTCCAGGTCACCAGCAGAGCCGGCCTCCAGGTCGGCGTCTCCACCTGCCTCCTCCTCCACATCATCCGCGACCTCGACGTCCACCGGGTCAAGTTCTGCCCGGTCCTCCTCGTCACTACTGGGGTAGTCAGGGTCCTCCTCAGCGCCAGTACCCCAGGAGTAACGGCCCGGCCCATGGTAGCGCCAGAGCCGGTCAACGTGGACGACAGAGGAGCGTTTGCGGCCCCTCCTGATGCGGTAGGTGACAGCGGACAGGACTGCAATCACCGTGTAGGGCCCCTCCCAGGGACTCTGCAGCTTCGGTGATAACCCTTTCTTCCGGCGAGGGTTATGCAGCCACACTCTGTCACCCACCGCATACCTCACGTCCCGCATGCGGCGATCGTAGTAGTCCTTCATCGCCTGGCCTGCCTAGCTGAGCTGGCCGCGCACCTGGTGATGGACCTCGACCAGGTTCTCCTGCAGCGCGGCAGCGAAGCCAGAGGTGACAGTCGGCAGGCCCACGTCCGGCGGCCGCCCCGTCGCCAGATCCACGGGGAGTCTGAGCTCGCGGCCAAACATAAGACGTGCGGGTGTATAGTCAGTGGCCTCGTGCACAGCGGACCGGTACGCCATCAGCATTGCGGGCAACTTGACGTCCCAGTCCTCCTGGTTTGCCCCGCAATACTTGGCCAACTGCTGTGCGAGCGTCCGGTTGAACCGCTCCACCATCCCGTCCGACTGCGGGTGGAGTGGCGTCGTTCGGGTCTTCCGCACTCCCAGCAAGTCGCAGCACTCACGGAACACACGGGACTCGAACTCACGGCCCTGGTCTGAGTGCAGTTCTGACGGCACACCGAACCGGGTGAAGCACTCGTTTACTAGGACACTCGCCACTGTTTCAGCCTCGTGGTTCGGGAGCGCATACGCCTCAGGCCACTTCGTGAAGTAGTCCATCACGACGCATACGAAACGATTGCCCCGGGGCGTCATGGGCAGCGGGCCAGCAATATCTACAGCAACCCGCTCCATTGGCGCCCCCCACGCTGTACAACTGAAGCGGAGCCCGATTCCGGCGTGGGGCCCTTTTTCGCACTACAAACGTCACAGGCCCGACACCACTCGGAAACGTCGTTCCGCATACCGACCCAGTAGAAGCGCTGGCGGAGACGTTTAAGGGTCTTTTTCTCGCCCAAGTGGCCACTAGTAACACCGGCGTGCAACTCTGCAACACCTCAGCACGCTTTGCACGGGGTACCACCACTACCCAGGCGTCTCTGCCCACCCGCCTAACACCTCCCCAGCGCTTTACTAGCACTCCCCACCGGTCCAACCGCAGCGTCTCCCACTGGTCGACGAGGCACTTAGTGGCAGGACTCTCCGCCGACACTTCCTCCCACCGGGGTCGCTCCCCGCTGGCCCTGAGCCAACGCACTACAGGAGCAAGAGCGGGGTCTGCGCTCTGTGCCTCACGCCACCGGTCGTTGCCTTCAGTGGCGTTGGCAGGCACTGTTAAGCGTCGGCAACAGGGTCAGGGTCCTGACGCGCCTGGTGTGAGTAGCCGCCTCACACGGGCTCTGACTCACGGCGTCAGGTCCTTCAGGGACGGAATGTGAGCTACCTGCCTCACACGGGCGTCGAGTCACAGGGTCGGGGTCCTTGCTAGCACAGTGAGAGCAACCTGCCTCACACGGGCGCCGGCTCAAACTATCGGCGTTGCTGCACACGACCCGGGCGGTGAACAATCCGGTAGTTGAACTGCTCGAGCCTTCCCAACCACCTCGCCAGCTGACCCTCCGGCGCCTTCAGTGTTTTCAACCACTGCAGGGCAGCGTGGTCGGTCCGGACGGTGAACTCAGCGCCGTAGAGGTACGGCTGGAAGTGCTCGAGACTTTACTACTGCCAGCAGCTCCTTCCTGGTCACGCAGTAGTTGCGTTCAGGCCTACTGAACTTGGCGCTGTAGTAGGCCACCACGTGCTCCTTCCATCCTTCACCTGCGACAAGACAGCTCGATGCCCTCCGCACTGGCGTCGGTGTCAAGCAGGTAAGGGAGCTTCGGGTTGGGGTACGGCAGGACCGGCGCCTCCACAAGGGCCCTCTTCAGGCCGTCGAACGCAGCCTGGCACGCCTCGTCCCACTCGAAAGGCACTCCTTTACGAGTGAGGCGGTGTAGGGCCGCGATGGTGGCGAAGTCCTGCACGAAGCGACGGTAGTAGGTGCACAGACCCAAGTAGCTCCTGACCTCAGCTACGTTAGTGGGCCGAGGCCAGTCTGCTACTGCTGCCACTTTCTGCGGGTCTGTGCGCACGCCGTCCTTGCTGACGACATGCCCCAGGAACGGCACCTCGTACTGGAAGAGGGAGCACTTCTTGGGGCTGAGCTTGAGGTTACTTCTCAGGCGTTGCAGGACCTCCTTCAGCCTCCCCAGCTCCTCCTCGAAGGTGCCTCCGTAGAAGATGACGTCGTCGAGGTAGATGAGGGCCGTCCTCCACTGCAGGCCGTCCAGCACCCGCTCCATCAGACGTTCAAAACAGCCAGGGGCGTTGCAGAGGCCGAAGGGCATGACATTAAACTGCCACAAGCCCTGCCCGAAGGAAAAGGCTGTCTTCGGCTTGTCCTCTTCGGCCATCTCCACCTGGTGGTAGCCCGACTTCAGGTCGAGCGTGGAGAACCACCTCGCCCCTACCAGCGCGTCCAAGGTGTCGTCGATCCTCGGCAGGGGGTAGGAATCCTTCACAGTCACGTCATTCAGTGCCCGGTAGTCCACACAGAAGCGTTGTGTGCCGTCCTTCTTCTTAACCAGGACTACCGCTGAAGACCACGGACTGTCGGACTTCTCGATCACCCCCTGATTTGCCAGGTCGTTGACGGTGCGCTGCATCTCCTCTCGTCGGGCAGGTGCGATACGTCGAGGGGGACACTTGATGGGCGCGCTGGTTCCAGTGTTGATGCTGTGTTTCACCAGCGACGTGCGGCTGAACACGTCTGAGTACTGCGTCAAGGTGTGGCGCACCCTCTCCGCCTGCGACTCCGTCAGGTTAGCGGAGCCCCTGAGCGCCAGGTCTTCAAGGAAGTCAGGCAGCACTCCCTCCGCAGGCGTAGACGCACTCTTCGACGGCTGTTCAGCTCGCTCCACCTCTTCACATGTGCCTAGTCTGGCACCAGCGGGTAGACGCCGAGCCTCGTCAGAGAAGTTAGCAACGAGTACTGTCACTAACTCCTCCCCCGCTCCCACGAGGCTCCTCCCGACTGCCACACCGTCAGTCAGGTGCAGGTTTTCTGAGGGTTCTACTATGCCTTCCGCGTCGTGCATCACACTCGACAGTCGACACTGGACTCGTCGCTCCGTCCTGGGGGCAAGGTGCAGTCGCTCGGCCGTCACTACCTCGGCACAACCGACTTCCGGAAGCCAGGGCACCTCTTGTCCGTGCACCCTCATCCGCTTCCGTCCAAAGTCGATACATGCGCCAGTCTGCACCAGGTAGTCAAAACCGAGCAAGCCCTCTTCATCCAGGTCGGCGGCGTACACTGGCAGCCGCTCTTCTGCGCCGCCCACGCCGACACGAGCCACTACAGGCCCCTGGAGTGCCACGCAATGCCCCGTCACGCCGCACAATCTCTGCGGGCGTCTGGGAGCCGCTCAGCGTCCAGCAACTCGGGGCGCACCAGGGTCTTTCAGCCCCGGTGTCGACTGTCAGGCGGCAAGACTTACCGTCTGCGTTGCCTCCACCTGCACCGAACTAGTGGTATGGCGGCATCTTACACAAGTGGGGGCGTGTCGATCTTGGCAGGCTGGGTAGTCGCCCTTGTCCAGCCTGCTGTTTCCCGCCTGCGCCACTTGCTTCGGCTTGGGGCAGGCGCTGGAGCGGTGATTAGACTTGCCGCAGTCCTTGCAGCAAGTCTGGAAGCCCCAGACTTCGGCCGGTCGAGGAACGCGTCTTTCGCCCCCTCGGACACCGGTCGCGTCTGTGGCCCTTCTCACCGCAGCCCCAGCAACGGCCACCAAACTCAGGGCTCGTCTCCTCGACGCCGCCTTACGCTCGACCTTCGCCTTCCGGCCTCGCACGTCGTTCCGAGGCTTGGCGTATCCAGCGAGGCGGCTTGACGTCTTCTCTCAACAACAACAGGGAACCCATAACAACCAAACAACCATCTATCGTTTTCTTTATGGTCCAAGTCAACTTATATTTCGTTAAAGGGACAGTCTGCAATCCGACTATTCTTTATGTCTGTCAGAATGGCGAGGTTTTAAGACACGTACAGAAACAATTAAACAATAGCAACCAAAAACAATTCCTAAACAACCTCGTATGCATTTCTTAAGTGGTCCAAGTCAACTTATATTTCTGTTAAACAGTCACCCGCATTCTGACTATTCCTTGTGTCTGTCAGAATGGCGAGGTTTTAAAGACATTCATACAGAAACACCAAACAACAGTAACCAAAACAATGTAAAACAAACTTGTATGCGTATTTTATATGGTCCAAGTCAATCCTAGTATTTCGTCAAAGGAGCACTGCAATCCGACTATTCCTTATGTCTGTTAGAATGGCTAAATTTTAAAACAGTCGTACAGAAACAACAACAGTAACTAAAAACAACCTTGTAGCGCAAGTTTCTGTATGGTCGAAGTCAAGTTACATGTGTATGTCTTTAAAGAGGTCTCCGCTTGGACTTCCTCAACCTTGCACCTTTCAATCCCTTCGTGCCCTTCCCTCGTTAATACCTTACCGCCCACGTCAGTCTTTACCCAATACTAAGAATACGTGTTACCATTTGTCTATATTGCATGCACTTAATGTGTTGGTTGATTGGCAGGTTGAAGAAGGTATGGATTTGTGAATTAGGCAAGGTGTGTGTGTGTGTGTGTGTGTGTGTGTGTGTGTGTGAGGTGGGGTGAGGTGTGTGTGTGTTTGGGGAGGTTTTTCTCTCTCTCTCTCTCTCTCTCTCTCATGTAACCAGCCTGACTGGCACACATCGATCCGTTCACATGTGTGTGTGTGTGTGCGTGTGTGTGTGTGTGTGTGTGTGTGTTTACTGGCCAGTCTCCTTTCGCCTCATCGCTGTTTTTTCTTTTTGTTTTGTTTTTGTTTTAGTTTCGTTGGTGTTATTTTTTTTCTGTCGTGGTGAGGAAGTGACGCGCCGCCCCACGCATGACGAGGTAATTACACGTTAAATGCTAACTTTTGTGTCCCTTACTGTTTGACAAGGAAATAATCTCTCTCTCTCTCTTCTTCTTCTTCTTCTCTCTCGCTTCTTTTTTTTAACGTAATTGTAGTCATTTTCTTGCTTGTTTTCTTTCTTTTTGTTATTGTTGTTGTTGTTTGGAAATGTCTCGCTTTTTTTTCAACATAATCTTAGTCATTTTTTTGCTTGTTTTTTCTTTTTTCTTTTTTTTTCGGTTGTTGTTTTTATTGTTTGGGAATGTCTTATTATTTTATATATTATTTTTTTTTTACTGAACGCCTAAACGAGTAACTATTTTCATTTTTTTTTACTTAACAAAAAATCAACTACCGCGCATAAGCAACATCAAAGTAATAATATAAAGCAAAACAACGATAATAAAAGGGAGAGAGAGAGAGAGAGAGAGAGAGAGAGAGAGAGAGAGAGAGAGAGAGAGAGAGAGAGAGAGAGAGAGAGAGAGAGAGAGAGAGACGGACAGACAAAGAGACAGACAGGCAGACAAAGAGATGAGCGGGAGTTGGCAGACAGGCAGACAGACAGACAGAGAGATGAGCGGGAGTTCTCAGACAGACAGACAGACAGACAGGCAGACAGGCAGGCACGCAATGGGACGAAAAATCATGCAGTCCCATTCTCTTATTGACTTCGCATCAGGAGAGGGAGAACGAGGCGAGAGGCGGCAGTGGTGACCAGACACCTCGCGGACAGGTATACATCAGCCCTCTCCGGTGCAATATTTTTACAGTTAAGGAAGCAGCTCTAGGGAGGAAAAAAAGGTAGAAACTAAAGACCCCGGTATGCAAGAGAGAGTAATGAATTCACACACATATTTTAATTTACACATTATAATTTACACTCTGCATCGCGTCCATCTCTACACACACTTGTATTACCCTCAGATGTCAGCAGAGAGAGAGAGATTAAAGAGTACACACAAGTATCATAATTTAAAACAGGCCTGACAGTCATGTTGTGAGTGCCAATACCATAGATACATTCAAGAAGAGGTTGGATAAATTCATGGATAGCGAGGTAAGGTGGGGCTAGGCTTACAGGAGCTGCCCCGTACAGGTTAACCGGCCTCTTGCAGACTCCTTACGTTCTAATGTTCCTATACAGACAAGAGTATTTCAACGTCATCAACATCGGGTTACGGTCACACTCTGCATTGTGTTGTTCTCTCCCCACACACTCGTATTACTGTAAGGGGTGAGTGGTGGGAGGGAGTGAAAGAGAGATTAATGAGTTCACACACGTTTTATAATTTACACGAGAGTATTTCAACCGTCCATAATTAAGAGCATCAAAGATATTAATTTCCTCACCCACTCGGCGCTCTTTAGTCGTTGTTTGATGGTGGAAAGAAGTGCATTCCGCGTTCTGGTCGCCGATCTTCAAACACACAGACGCAGCGCCGCGGAAAACATCACACACATTTTCCCGGAGAGTAATCAATTCTAAGCAAGGAGCGTGTAGCGTCATAACGATTACCTCTTTAGCGATGCAGAGGTAACGAGGGATTATGACCGATGCTTGCGTGTGCTTTGATGGCTGAGACTCATTATAACGTGAAGAGAGACACCGCAAGGGAGAGAGTTCGACTATAGAGACT
>NW_026110475.1:30000-55000 GCF_024679095.1 Eriocheir sinensis
ATGAATATGCTATGCCAGTCAAGTAACACCATGGACCATACATATTCTTAAACACTCCCATTTGGCAAGGCTTTCGTAGGTGTTTTGGGCATTTGCAGGGGTAGTTTTATAACCCTTCCGGCAGTTTGATCTTTCCTCTGCATCATGAACCTTCGAAAACACTCATTAGGACGCGATTAATCTCATGTTCGGCATTTGGAAACAGTTGATGTGAGAGGTGGGAGTTGTCGTAAGGTGATAAAGAAGATAAATCGCATAAACAAAGCAATTATCATCACCAGCAAAGGGATTAAGATTGTTATGATAAAGAGAAAAGGTTAAAAAAATTGTAAGAAAAACATCCACCGAGAAGCAAAACGAAACTATATTATATTTTAAAGACAGTTTTACACTTTCACTTTCCGATTAAAAAAAAAAATTAACTGCAAAGAAAGAAGGTAAAAAATTATGGTGACCTTATTTCCATTTCGCATAAAGGAAATTCGCCGGAAAGATAGAAAGAAAGAGAGAAAAAGAAGAGAAAGGAAAGATGAAGAGAAAAGAAGTTCGCCTGAGAGAAAGAGAAAAAAAAGAGAGAAAGAAAAGGAAAAGAGAAAGGAAATTCGACGGAGAGGAAAAAGGAAAAAAAACGAGAAGGAAAGAAAGGAAATATGTCGGAAAGAAGGAAAAGAAAAAAAGAGAGAAAGGAAAGAGAAAGAGAAAGGAAGCTCGCCTGAAAGAGAGACAAAAAGAGAGAAAGAGAGAAAAGAAAAAGAAAAGGAGGAAAAGAGAAAGGAAATTCGACGGAGAGGAAAAAGGGAAAAAAGAGAAGGAAAGGAGAGAAAGGAAATATGTCGAAAAGAAGGAAAGGAAGAAAGAGAAAGAAAAAGGAAGTTCGCCTGAAAGAGAGAGAGAAAAAGAGAAAGAAAAGGAAAAGAGAAAGGAAACTCGACGGAGAGGAAAAAGGAAAAAAAAAGAAAGTAAGGAAAGACAAAGAAAATCACCGGCAAGAACGAAAGAGAAACAAATAAGAAAAAAGAAAAGGAAGAGAAAGGAAAGAAAGGAGAGAGAAATAAACGAGAAAGAATAAGATTTGACTTCAGTTTGGCAGAAAGAAAGAAAGAAAAAAAGGTCACTGAGAAATGAAAAGACTAAGAAGTTTCAGGGTTATTAGAATACGAGATGAAGACGAAGACAGCGGTGAAGGCTGATTAGATGCTCTCTCTCTCTCTCTCTCTCTCTCTCTCTCTCTCTCTCTCGTTTTTTCTCTTTAATAATTTTCATCATTTTAATATTTTGTGAATCATTATTTCATGTTCTTAATTTTCCTTGTCATTGTTTTGTAGTGTATTTTTTTTTTTTTTTTTTTTTTACGGAGGCGAATGTTGGCAAAGGAACGAATGAAAGGAAATTAAGGAAAACAAAAGAAAAAAAAAGTAGACAAAAGTTTGAAACGCATTAAAGGAAAAAAATCGAATGAAGAGAAAGAAAAGGTTGAGACGAATATTGATAAAAAAAAAAAAAATGAAAATGAAAGAAAAAAAATAGTGAAGAGAATGGAAACTTAAACGAAAAGAAAGCGATGAATGAAAACAATGAAGAACGAATGAGAAGGAAGAAATGTATAAATGAGGCGAACGATGACAAAAGGCTGAAAGAATAAAAAAAAAAAAAAGAAATCAACGAAAAGAAAATAATGGAAAGTAATCAGACGTTGGCAAAAGAATAACAGCCTTGTCTTATGCATCGAGGCAGTGGAACGTTTTGTGTGTGTGTGTGTGTGTGTGTGTGTGTGTGTGTGTGTGTGAATTCCTAGCTAGCAAGTCCAGTCTCCACCCGAAATTGACCTATCTTTTGGCCACTCTTTCCTTTTGTCTGTTGTGGGAGCGGTGACTAGCGGGCTTTTTTTCTTCACTCGTTGTTGTTGTCCTTGAGCCGTCTCCTTTGTTGTAAAAAAAAAAAGGAGGTGTCGGCGTACTACTAGTCCAAGCCACGTCAGGGTAATGGAGTGAGAGGCGGCATGAAACCTCCACTGTTCCCATGCGTTCTCTCACCCCATTGCATTGCCACGACTACCCTTCGCCTCTTTTGGTTGCAGTGGAGGAAGCAACGCAGGGGCAAAAGTATATAAACCCAAGAATAAAAACGCTAGTACGTATTTGCGTTTTGACATAGATTCATAGTTCCCTTGTATGGTTTTGAAGTGTAGGACAGATGAGTGATGTAGGTATGTAGATTAGCAGGGAAAACAGCGGCCCAACAGTGTAATGGTGTTAGAAAATGAGATGAAGATGGAGTGGAAGTAGAGGAACTGGTGTCAGGAATAGATTTTGACTCTTTTGTTGCTTTATTATTTTTTTATTATTATTATTACCTATTTTATTTGCTTATTCTTATATTTTACTTTTATTTGCTGTTGTTATTGTTTTTTTTTTTTTTTTATTTATTCTTTTTTTCTGTGTGTTTGTGTATGTCTTTCTTTTTGTGTGTATGTATGAGAAAATTGACCCCTCTTTCGGCTACCTCTTTGGATTCTTTTTAGGAGCAGCGAGTAGCGGGCTTTTTTTTATTATTATTGTTTCCTTTTTTTGTGCCCTTGAGCTGTCTCCTTTGTTGTAAAAAAAAAATGTGTGTTTGAAATGGTAAACGTAGCGCATATACCGTCAAGGTGCAGGAATTCAAGAGTGTGAGGTTATGAAAGCAATAAAAAAATAAAAAACCTGCAGCCACCATTTGTCTAATTCCCCTCTGTTATACTGCGTGCGTAGGTTCAGTTCATACGAGGGTGACACAGTACATCACAATAACGGTATAGAAGCAACAGCGATAGCATTTCTGGAAACTAGCATCGCTCATAACCATTGACTTTTCTCTGTTTAAAATACGTCTGTGTGTGGGTTGAACGCATACGCGGGAAACACAACACGACACTAACACGCATGAACCAGCAAGGGGCTTCTATATAATTTCATGATACATAGGTTCGTATTATGAGACACTTCGTTGTCCAAGAACACCTATCTGACAAAGCCTTCGTAGGAGTTGTGTGCATTTCCAGGAGTAGTTTCATGACCCTGGTGGTAGTTTGACCCCTCCTCTGTACCATGAAACTAAAGAAACACTCATTAGAACCCGACTGCCCCCCTCTTTGACCTTTAAAAATAGGTGGGCATTTCCAGGAGTAGTTTCATGACCCTGGTGGTAGTTTGACCCTTCCTCTGTACCATGAACCTGAAGAAACACTCATTAGAACCCGACTGACCCTCTCTTTGACCTTTAAAAATAGGTGGGCATTTCCAGGAGTAGTTTCATGACCCTGGTGGTAGTTTGACCCTTCCTCTGTACCATGAACCTGAAGAAACACTCATTAGAACCCGACTGACCCTCTCTTTGACCTTTAAATATAGGTGGGCATTTCCAGGAGTAGTTTCATGACCCTGGTGGTAGTTTGACCCTTCCTCTGTACCATGAACCTGAAGAAACACTCATTAGAACCTGACTGACCCCCTCTTTGACCTTTAAAAATAGGTGGGCATTTCCAGGAGTAGTTTCATGACCCTGGTGGTAGTTTGACCCCTCCTCTGTACCATGAACGTAAAGAAACACTCATTAGAACCCGACTGACCCTCTCTTTGACCTTTAAAAATAGGTGGGCATTTCCAAGAGTAGTTTCATGACCCTGGTGGTAGTTTGACCCTTCCTCTGTACCATGAACGTAAAGAAACACTCATTAGAACCCGACTGCCCCCCTCTTTGACCTTTAAAAATAGGTGGGCATTTCCAGGAGTAGTTTCATGACCCTGGTGGTAGTTTGACCCTTCCTCTGTACCATGAACCTGAAGAAACACTCATTAGAACCAGACTGACCCCCTCTTTGACCTTTAAAAATAGGTGGGCATTTCCAGGAGTAGTTTCATGACCCTGGTGGTAGTTTGACCCTTCCTCTGTACCATGAACCTGAAGAAACACTCATTAGAACCCGACTGACCCCCTCTTTGACCTTTAAAAATAGGTGGGCATTTCCAGGAGTAGTTTCATGACCCTGGTGGTAGTTTGACCCTTCCTCTGTACCATGAACCTGAAGAAACACTCATTAGAACCCGACTGACCCTCTCTTTGACCTTTAAAAATAGGTGGGCATTTCCAGGAGTAGTTTCATGACCCTGGTGGTAGTTTGACCCTTCCTCTGTACCATGAACCTGAAGAAACACTCATTAGAACCCGACTGACCCCCTCTTTGACCTTTAAAAATAGGTGGGCATTTCCAGGAGTAGTTTCATGACCCTGGTGGTAGTTTGACCCTTCCTCTGTACCATGAACGTAAAGAAACACTCATTAGAACCCGACTGACCCCCTCTTTGACCTTTAAGAATTGCTAATGTTAGGAGCGAAAGTGTTTTATAATACCGACATAAGCTCTCAGGTGTTAAGTCTACGGCACAGGTCATCTACGTCGGTAATCTCAAACGCTTCCGCCTCTCACATCAACAATTTCCAAAGGCCGAAAAGGAGATTAATCGAGTTCTTATGAGTGTTTTTTTAGGTTCATGGTACAGAAGAAGGGTCAAACTGCCACCAGGGTCATTAAGCTACCTCTGGAAATGCCCGAAACTCTTACGAAAGCCTTGTCATACAGGTGTGCTTGGGCGCCGAAATGTTTGAGAATGTGACTCCTTGGCCGGTATTATAAGATCACATCATCACATCACATCAGCTCTTTCTAAAGGTCAAAGAGGGGGTCAGTCGGGTTGTAATGAGTGTTTCTTCAGGTTCACGGTACAGAGGAAGGGTCAAACTACCACCAGGGTCATGAAACTACTCTTGGAAATGCCCACCTATTTTTAAAGGTCAAAGAGAGGGTCAGTCGGGTTCTAATGAGTGTTTCTTTACGTTCATGGTACAGAGGAAGGGTCAAACTACCACCAGGGTCATAAAACTAGTGGAAATGCCCATAACTCCTACGAAAGCCTTGTCAAATATGTGTCCTTGGGCGGCGAAATGTTTTATAATACGACCCCTTATGTCTTGCAATGAGGAACACGGCATATAGTTATTATCCGACGCCGCTACAGACTTAGAGTAAAGCAAGATAACGGGATAATATATTCGTAACATCAGACATAATTATATTACCTTAAAGAACAGACCTACGACAGCACGCCAAGCTCAGGAAAACGTGACATACCACAGCGAGATATTATATTAGGAACATCAAATTCATATTCCCTTTAAAGGACGGATGAAGGACACGACCTAGCCTTAGGAAATCATAACACCTCAAGGATTTATATTCAGAACCTCGACTTAACGTGTTCTCCGCAGGGCAGGGCAGGAACACCATGATAAGCATATAGTAAACTTACGGTCTCGCGTGATTATATTTGGAAACTCAAATTGATATTCCCTTTAAAGGACAGGCCAAGGACGCTTAAGGTCGAGGGGGTGGAGGGAGGGCCGGCCTTAAAGAGAAGCGAGTGAGGGGCGGCCGGAGTGTTGCTGCCCGGCATGAATGGAGCGGCGGCAGGCAAGGGCAGGCAGCGGGGACTGAACGGCGAGCTGCTGCGTCGTCAGGAGGAATGAGGCTGATATTGTTAAACGTACCGAGCTCCCTTTGTTACTGTTTCCCAAGGCCACAGCGAAGATTAACCGTGTTTTCATGGGTGACTTATTTCGTTCAAGATGCAGAAGCCATGTAAAACTATCACTGGGATCACAAAACACCCCATGAGAATCCCAGCAACTCCCTTTATTCCCATTTCCCAAGGCCACAGCGAAGATTGACCAGGTTTTCATGGGTGACTTATTTCGTTCAAGATGCAGAAGCCGTGTAAAACTGTCACCAGCATCACAAAACAGCCCATGAGAATCCCAGGCAACTCCCTTTATTACCATTTCCCAAGGCCACAGGGAAGATTAACCTCGTTTTCATGGGTGACTTATTTCGTTCAAGATGCAGAAGCCGTTTAAAACTATCACCAGCATCACAAAACAGCCCTTGAGAATCCCAGGCAACTCCCTTTATCACCATCTCACAAGGCCACAGGGAAGATTAACCGTGTTTTCATGGGTGACTTTTCCCGCTCAAGAAGCAGAAGCCGTGTAAAACTATCACAGGACGAGACTGGCTAGCTTGTGTCCCCGTCCTCTCCGTCCTGCCATCCTCGCCAACGGGTAAACAAATATGAAAAAACCTCAACACGCTGCGCCATATCAAGTACAGTGAGGTGGCAAAGGACAATGATCAAAGCTAGTTTCAGTCTTGTTTCTTGACTCCATGGCAACGCGTTCTGAAATCAACGGTGTCTTGTTTATCTTTTTACGTATGTTGACTGAAAAATCCCAACTTGTGGCTTCGGAGGTGTGCGGACGCTATTAACCGCCTGTTCAACATCCCCCAAACACCTGAGACCTCAATACATTACTTATAACTAACATTTACACACTTCATTCATCTTTATTCATGTTGAAGAATTTTAAATGGCTATATATTGCTTGATTTCCAACGTTTTTATGATCAGTAACTCATTTTTTCGTTGCCTCGTGCTTAGGTTTTCTGAACTCAACATTTCATTCATTTTTATTTATATTCAAGAGATGTAAATGATTAGATGTTGATTACTTCCCAACGTTTTTTTATTATCAGTAACTTTTTTTCGTTGCCTAGTCCTTGCGTGTCCTAAACCCCACTCACGTTTATCGTTCAGAGTTTTTTTGCCTTAAAATGATTAAAACTATTATAGGAGAAATAGGCAAAAAATGGTTTACGAACGGAACATAGTGGAAGAGTGGAATAAACCGAGTAGGTGTGCAGTTGAGGGAAGCACGATTGGAACCTTTAAACGAGAGACTAGATGCATTTAGGAACGGGAAGGGAATCTGGTGAGCAACCCATCTTCAGGAGCTGCTTTGTCAGGGTTGCCAGATTATCGTACTCAAAACATCGCATTTATCAGTTCCAGGGCCCAAAACTTTCCTACCCACACAGATAACGAAATTCCAGTTAAAATTATCGTTAAAAGCATTACTTATTGGGGTTTGTTTGCGATAGCTGTGACTCAGAAACCGGAAAATACGATGTGCTGAGTGTCTGAGTACGAGAATTTGGTAACCCTGTGCCTTGTGCATACTTGTAGTCTCCTTATGTCTTTGGCCATATTCCTAAACATTTCGTCTCCCAAGCACACGCATTTGACAAGGCTTTCATAGGAGTTTTGGGCATTTCCAGGAGTAGTTTTATGGCCCTGGTGGTAGTTTGACCCTTCTCTGCCGTGAACCTAAAGAAACACTCATTAGAACCAGATTGATCGCTTCTTTGACCTTTAGAAATAGCTGATATGAGAACCGAAAGTGCCTTATAGTACCGCCCGTTATGTCTTTGGCCATATTCCTAAACATTTCGTCTCCCAAGCACACACATTTGACTAGGCATTCGTAGGAGTTCTGGGCATATGCAGAACTAGTTTACTAACCCTGGTGGTAGTTTGACCCTTCGTCTGTACCATGAACCTAACAAGAACACTCATTAGAACACATTTGAAACATTAGACAAGGCATTCGTAGGAGTTTTGGGCATATGCAGAACTAGTTTACTGATCCTGGTGGTAGTTTGACCCTTCTTCTGTACCATGAAGCAACAAGAACACTCATTAGAACACATTTGACACATTTGACAAGGCATTCGTAGGAGTTTTGGGGATATGCAGAACTAGTTTACTAACCCTGGTGATAGTTTGACCCTTCTTCTGTACCATGAACCTACAAGAACACTCATTAGAACACATTTGAAACATTAGACAAGGCATTCGTAGGAGTTTTGGGCATATGCAGAACTAGTTTACTAACCCTGGTGGTAGTTTGACCCTTCTTCTGTACCATGAACATACAAGAACACTCATCAGAACGCAATTGATCTCCTTTTCGGACTTTGGAAATAGCTGATGTGAGGCGGAAGCGTCTGAGAATTTCGCCGCCCAAGTACACACAATTGACAAGGCTTTCGTGGGAGTTTTAGGCATTTCCAGGGCTAGTTTTATGACCCTGGTGGTAGTCTAACCCTTCTTCTGTACCATGAACCTACAAGAACACTCATTACAACGCGATTGATCTCCTTATTGGCCTTTGGAAATAGTTGATGTGAGAGGCGGAAGCGTCTTGAAATACCTACTTTTGTGAATCTTTGTTTCCTGGAATTGGTGTATGTAACTGCGAACAATACTCATAAATTAGAAAGGAACACACATTTGTACAACACCCATACAGGGAAGACACAGACAAACACCTAGCTGACATTACTACTCAAAAATAGCAATAAAGAAACTGAGAAAATAGAAAAAAGGAAAGGTTACTTGAAAAAAAATCTAGAAGGAGAGACAAAGAGTTCAGAAGACTAAAACACAAGTGCAAAATCAGTGAAAAAAAATAGATGTCAAGTAAGAACTGAAGAAAATAAGAGTTGAAGCACAAGAACATTGAATGAACAGAAAATTCCGGAGCCGTTGGAAAGGCATATCCCGGGACCACATCTGATCCCATATTTGTTTACTAACTAATGAATCCCCTCTGGTAGACCTGATGTCTTGCTTAGAGGATTCTGCTTTATTAACATACGTTCATTTGTAAGCCTCGATCTCCATTTCCGTGTATAATCCTCTTTTCTTCTGCTCATTTGTTTAAAGAAAGAGAATCATTATTATGGATTTCATTTTGGCTTTTTTTTCTTTTTTATTTACAGTAGAGGAAACAGTTCAAGGGCAAAAAAAAAGGAAACAATAATGAAAAAAAGCCCGCTGAAAAAAGCCCGCTAAAAAAGCCCGCTAAAAAAGCCCGCTGAAAAAAGCCCGCTAAAAAAGCCCCCTTAGAAGAGCCCGCTAAAAAAAGCCCGCTAAGAAAAGCTCGCTAAAAAAGCTCGCTAAAAAAGCCCGCTAAAAAAAACGCTAAAAAAAGCCCGCTAAAAAAAAGACCGCTAAAAAAGCCCGCTAAAAAAAGACCGCTAAAAAAGCCCTCTAAAAAAAGCCTGCTAAAAAAAGCCCGCTAACATTTTTTTTATGTCTTCATCTTATGTCTATTGTTTTAGGGAGGAGAATATTCGCAGGACTTTTTTTCTCTGTCTGTATATCTATCTACTTACCTGTCTATCTTTCCACCTAGCTATCTATATCATCTATCTATATCTATATCTATGTAACTCTGACTAATTGCCTAACTAACTAACTTACTAACCAATTACTTACTGAATGACTGACTGACTATCCTATCTCTCTATATCTATCTATCTAACTAACGACTAACTAACTACGTAACTAACCATCTATCTATCTATCTATTTATCTATCTCTATCTACCTATCTATCTATCTATCTCCTCAAATCTCAAAACAATATCACGGTATATATCCATCTATCTATATCTATATCTTACCTATCTATCTATCTATCTATCTATCTATCTATCTATTTGTATCTAAGTACCTATCTATCTATCTATCTTTCCTCTCCTCAAATCTCAAAACAATATCACGCTGGAAGGTAGAGTGACAGGACGCTAATCTCAGGTTGTCACCCTTCTCGAGCACTTCAGGAAATTGTTGCTGTAGTAAGTCCCCGCGAATACAACTCGTTATTATTATTTATTCCCTCTGGGCCTCGAACTGTAAAGGTGTGAGTCGTATGCAATTCATTATCAGACTATTCAACACACCAGCAGGAAGTTGTGTGAAAGTAAGTCGTATGAGAGTAGTTTTTAAGGGTTTTTATCGTCACAATGCAAAGAAGTCACCGTGTTTAATTTTTCTCTTGTCTCTCTTTTCAGAAAACCCGCCCTTCCAAAGACCGGATGGAGCTCCTAGTGATGTGATGTTTGTAAGTACCTCTGATATACAAGTCTATTATTCTCAGTTGTCCATAATTTGAAGGTATTTTTGAGTTAGATCCACTTATGAGGTCACTTGTTGAGAAGTCTCTCCCCTCCCCTTCAATCCCCTCGTCCGTTTACTGTAGCATGGGGGAGCGAAGTTGACCTGACCCTCCTCCTATGTGACCTGGCAAATGAGGTTTTCCTAGCCCTTCTTGTCCTCCTCCCTCCCTCCCTCTCATACTTTTCCGTTTTCCTTGTATTACAGAATTTCTGTACGACCATTCCTCACTTCACCTATCACCACTGAAGAACTGTTTGGTAAATGTTTATCTTTCGTATACAAGAGTGGGTTTTATTCTCATGGCTACGATTTGCTACTAATTTACTACTAATCTCTTCACCACTAACTAATATATCTCTCTCTCTCTCTCTCAACTAATCCATGTATCACTAATCTACTATTTACCTAAGCTTCGAAAAAAAATGCTCCTCTAAGTTCCCGTTCAGTATATTCAGTCGACCAAGCCACGCCCCCTCTCACACTCAGGCTGAAGGTGACTGGTGGATGCTGGGAAAGGTTAAATTCTGATAGGTGGATGCTGAGAAAGGTTAGATTGGATTGGTGGATGTTTAGATAAAGTTAAATGGTACTGGTGGATGTTTAGAAAGTTAAATTGGATTGGGGGTAATTTTCTTCAACATATTCTGCGCAAGCACACATATTTGACAAGACTCATAGGAGTTTTCGGCATTTTCAGGGGTAGTTTTATGACTCTAGTGGGAGTTTGAACATTCTTATGTACCATGAACGTGAAAAAGCACTCGTTAAAACCCGATTCATCTCCTCTCGGGCTTTGGAAATAGCTGATGTGAGAGGTGGAAACGTCTAGGCATACTGTCCAAGGAGTTTGCAGGAGGCCAGACAGTCGGCATATACAAAGCAGCTTCTGAGAACATTATATTACCACCCGCCATCTCCGTCTCCCCGTCCGTCAATCTATCAAGCTTCTCTGACACTTTTTATTCGTCTTTGCACTGACCACAAGGCTTCCAAGTTCGCTCCACTTATGCACTACTCTACTTGTAAACCCGTTCTTACCTCTCTCTCCTTGAACCTGTACTCATTGCTTCGGGTCTTAACGTTTTTGTATAGGAAATTTTATCAATATCACCTTCGTTAATTAGTTTTACACTCTGAAAAACTGGTGCAGGTGACCGCGCATATTCGAGTCCGGGGTCATTTCCTTAAACATTTCGGCGTCCAAGCACACACATTTAACAAGACTTTCCTAGGAGTTGTGGGCATTTCCAGGGGTAGTTTTATGACCCTGGTGGCAGTCTGACCCTTCTTCTGTACCATGAACCTTTCGTAGGAGTTGTGGGCATTTCCAGGGGTAGTTTTATGACCCTGGTGGCAGTCTGACCCTTCTTCTGTACCATGAACTTTTCGTAGGAGTTGTGGGCATTTCCAGGGGTAGTTTTATGACCCTGGGGGCAGTCTGACCCTTCTTCTGTACCATGAACCTTTCGTAGGAGTTGTGGGCATTTCCAGGGGTAGTTTTATGACCCTGGTGGCAGTCTGACCCTTCTTCTGTACCATTAACCTAAAAAAACACTCATTAGAACACGACTGATCCCCTTTTCGGCCTTTGGGAGTAGTTGATGTGAGAGGCGAAAGCGTCGGAGAATACCACCCCTGTCTTTGCCTCCTCGCCCAAGCTGAGCAATGGGAGCCTTGAGTTGCATCTTCGTGTCCCCTACAGCACCCAAGAGCATGACGTCAGGACACAGCGACGCGGGACTCTGGACAGTCATAGCCAAGGATTCGTGGCGTCATTGTGGGCCGCCTCGACGCTCCCTCTTCCTTCTTCCTGATTCTCACCCTCTTACCCCCTGATCCCTCCCCATCCCTCCTCCTCGTTCTCTTCTTTTCCTCTTGTTCCTCCCCCCTTCTAGCCGTCCTCTTCCTTGTCCTTGTTATTATTATATACTCATCAATTCTTGGGTGTTTAGGGGCACAATCCGGTGGGTGGTTCCAGTCGTTAGTTCAGGGCGCGGTGAGCTCGGACCTGCAGCTGTGGTGAGGGACGGGGGACGGGGGAGCTTGAGTTCTGAGGGTCATACTCTTGAACATTTCGGCGCCCAAGCACACACATTTGACAAGGCTTTCATAGAACTTTTCGGCATTTCCAGGGGTAGTTTCATAACCCTGGTGGTAGTTTAACCCTTCCCCTGTACCGTGAACCTAAAGAAACACTCATGAGAACCCGATTGATCCCCTTTCCGGCCTTTGGAAATAGTTGATGTGAGGCGTGGGAGCGTCTGACAATACGAGCCTCGCCAAACACGGTGAAGATAAACTGTCGCCGGGCGTGACCAGAATACCCTGAGTGCTTGGGTCTCGTGTGGGAGCGAGACTGGCGGGGAATACTGATGCTCAAGGGAAGTTTGGTATACATATAAAACTGAGTACAAAGGCGGGTACAAAGAGGAATCAGTTGGTACATCGTTTATCCGCTACGTGAGAGAATAGTATTAGCATGCATGTCTTCCTTCCTTCCCTCCTTCCTTCCCATTTTCATAATTTTACGATTTTTAACTTTTTTATCATTTTGCGATTTTTAACTTTTTTATAATTTTGCGATTTTTAACTTTTTTTATAATTTTGCGATTTTTTACTTTTTTATAATTTTGCGATTTTTTACTTTTTTTGTAATTTTGCGATTTTTTTCTTTTTTTTTATAATTTTACGATTTCATACGAGGTCATTTTATTTGGCGCCATATGACCAGAGCAGTTGCGGCGCCATGATTTTAGTCCATTCAATCAATCCTTCCTTCCTTCCCATTTTCATAATTTTACGATTTACTACTTTTTTTTTATTTTACGATTTCATACGAGGTCATTTTATTCGGCGATATAAGACCAGTGCAGTTGCGGCGCCGTGATTTTAGTCCATTCAGTCAATCCATCAATCCTTCCTTCCTTCGTCTGTGTTTCCTCCTGCCTACGACTTGGACTCATTCAAGAGGAGAGTATCAAGACCCTCTCCTCCCGAAACTGACCTCTCTTCTGGCCTCTCGTTCTCTCTCTTTTGTTTTGAGCAGCGTCTAGTGAGCCTTTTTGGTGTTTTTGTTTCACTTTTGCCCTTGAGCTGTCTCTCTTGCTGTAAAAAAAAGAAAATAGGTCAAGTTTACTGTATGACAAAATGAGAACAAGGCAGATTTTCAGAAGGACAAGTTGATATTTAGTTTGTCCTTTACGTAAGAGGAAAGTGTTGGTATTCTAGTCAGATTTGCTACATAACAAAACGACTACAAAGACGGATTTACAAAAGGATGAGTTGATATATCGTTTCTCTTGTTCGTAAAAGCATAGTAATAGTATTGAAGTCGTTTACTAATGGCAATATATAAATACAAAGACGGTATACGGAAGGATGAGTTGATATATCGTTTCTGCTTTACGGAAGAGCTTAGCATTAGTATACTAGTCACATTTACTATATAACAAAACGAGTACAAAGACAGATATACAAAAGGATGAGTTAATATATCGTTTGCCTTTTATGTAAGATTAAAGTATTGGTATTCAAGTCAACTTTACTGCAGAGAAATATAAATACAAAGACGAGTATACAAAAAGATGAATTGATATAACGTTTCTGCTTTACTTTAGGGCAGAGTATTGGTATTCAAGTCCTTCACTGCATGGAAATATAGATACAAAGACGGGTTTACAAAAAGATGAGTTGATATATCGTTTCTGCTTTACTTTAGGGCAGAGTATTGGTATTCAAGTCCTTCACTGCATGGAAATATAAATACAAAGACGGGTTTACAAAAAGATTAGTTGATATATCGTTTCTGCTTCACGTACGAGAAAAGCATTGGCATTCAAGTTAGGGGCTACTACGTCGCAATATAAGTTCTGAGATTGACAAATGGGGGAAAAAACATTGATATATAGCTAACTTATTTGAGGGAGTTGTCAGACCACGCACGTTGTCTCTTATCACAAAGGAAAATTCAAAGAGACGTAAATATAGAGACGGGCTGATCCATCGCTACTCCCTGACGCAAAGAGAGATTACTGATAGCGCGCACGTCACCTCCACTACACTTCAAAGGGAGTTCAAAGCCGGATAGACAGAAGGATGAGGTGAAGCATATGACAACACAACGAGGCTTCTTTTATACATGAAGTGAGCGGCCTTGGTGACATACTCTTACACATTTCGCTTTCGTAGGAGTTGTAGGCATATCTAGGGGTACTTTCATAACCCTGGTGGTAGTTTGATCCTTCCTCTGCGCCGTGAATCGATAAAAAACACTCATTAGAATCGGATAAATCTAAGCTGATGTGATTCGATAAGGCTTTCGTGGGAGTTGTGAGGGGCATTTCCAGGGGTACTTTCATGACCCTGGTGCAAAGTTGCCAGATTGTCTTACTCAGCCTCTTATATTTACCGACTTCTGAGCCAAAAACTGTCTCGTGGACCCCAATAAGGAGATTCACTTAAAATTATCGTTAAAATAGTTAATTCCTGATGTTTCTTGGCAATAGTTAGGCGTCAGAAACCGGTAAATACTATGGTCTGAGTACGACAATTTGGCAACGGTGCCCTGGTGGTAGTTTAACCCTTCCTCTGCGCCATGAACGTATACAACCACTCATTAGAACAATATTAATCTCCTCTTCGGCCCTTGGAAATAGCGGATGTGATTTGACAAGGCTTTCGTGGGAGTTGTCGGGGGGCATTTCCAAGGATACTTTCATGACCCTGGTGGTAGTTTGACCCTTCCTCTGCGCCATGAACATATACAGCCACTCATTAGAACAAGGTTAATCTCCTCTTCGGCCCTTGGAAATAGTTGATGTGAGAGGCGGAAGCGTCTGAGAACACCGACCTTTGTTTGTTATGCGTACTTCACAGTGATTTCAAAGCCGGATGGACAGAAGGATGCGGTTTAACGTGACAACACGCCGCTCCTTCTAAACATGAGGAAGCTATCGGTCCCTGGGCGTTGACGGGCGGTGGGCGTGACGCATAGCCAGCTGCTGACATCCAAGGCTGATGCAACAAGGCCCGCGGCGGCTCAAACCCTCCCTTCCCTTCCACCCCTACGACCCTCCCCTTGAGCCGCCGCACGGGGTTATGGTGTACGAGCTTCCGACACTGCGGGATCTGTTGTGCCGCGCCGCGCGTTGGTGGAGGTGAGGACTTAATGTATGTGTTCACCTCCGCGTCGATGGATTGGCGGCGGTGCGTCGATGCAGCGGCTGGTGGCAAGGAAGCTAATATTGAAACTCTTGTCTTAGGTCCGGTAGCTAGTTTATGGGATTGCTAGGATAGAGAAAGAAGAGAAGCTACATCAGGACAAAAAAGAATGAGAAAGACGAGAAGGTAGGGCGGCTGGTGGCAAGAAAGCTAACACTGAAACTCTTGTCTTAGGTCCGGCAACTAGTTTATGGGATTGCGGGGATACATTAGGAAGAGGAAGAAGTTATCATGACAACAAGAATGAGAAAGACGACGAGGAGGAGGAGCAGCGGCTGTCGGGAAGAAAGTTTTAAGAGTACCATGAGTGTAACCCTTGTCCCAGGCTAGACACATAAGGTTATCTTGTTTATAATACTGTAGTGATGTAGGAGGAAGAAAAGAAGCTGAATGAGGGCAAAAAGAATGGGAAGGTTTAAAAGTAACATTGTAACTCTTGTTGTCTGTGATTATACAAATGCCAAATGAACTTAAGGATTGTAGGGATAAAGGAGGAAGAGGAGAATACATAGGAATACATAGGAAGAACAGACACCAGAAGACCTATCGGTCTATGGCGAGGGTGTCTGTTTACTACCGCTACTACTAGTAATCTACGTGTGGTAGAACAGGACTGAAAAGATGAAGGCTCCTCCCCACCCACCTCTCCCTCCGGCAACGTGCCGGCAGGAAATAGTTAGAAGAGAACACCATGTACCTTTAAGGAAGAAAGGGACATGGAAATTTTACAGTAAAGAGAGAAATAAGAGGAAATTACTACCCTTAACTTACACTACTGGTAACCTAAGCTGTGGGGGAAAATGACTTCATTACATAAAAACATAAGAACACAGAAACACAAGGAGAATGGAAGAGGACGAGTGGCCTACACAGGGCAGCCTCAGGATCCCCCCTAATACTCACGATGGGT
Organism: Eriocheir sinensis; assembly: GCF_024679095.1. Lineage (NCBI taxonomy): Eukaryota > Metazoa > Arthropoda > Malacostraca > Decapoda > Varunidae > Eriocheir > Eriocheir sinensis. The sequence continues at coordinate 46,023 of NW_026110475.1, forward strand.
GAGGTGTAGTTTCAGGGGCACAGGTGGAGGCTTGATCCTCGTTTTACCGGCGGTACTAGGCACGGCACCAGTAACCTGTCACCTTATTGCACCCACACCTCACTCCACCTGTCATGCGGACATTAACTATTGCTTTACTCTATTGTTAACTTACGCTACTTGCAATCTAGGTTGTGGGGGAGAATAATATGGATTTAGGTTGACGTCTTGCTGCAGTCTGTCTGAAAACATGCGAAGAAGGGTCAGTATAATCTTATATCCCTGAAGTACTTATCCAATGAAGACTTGAAGCTATTGATACTCTGTGCGCTAACTACTGACGGTGGGAGTCTATTCCAGTGATCGACGACTCTATTATTGAAAAAACTTTTGCGCACCAATGTGTTACACCGGTTTCCCTTTAACTTCATACCGTTGCTGCGTGTTATTGTGTTGGTGTCTCTCTGAAATAGACTATCTGGTTTAATGTTGTCGAATCCATTAAGGATTTTGAACATTTCAATTAAGTCCCCTCTTATCCTTCGCTTTTTTAGGGAAAACATATCTAAACGCTTTAAACGCTCGTCATATGGCAAGTTTCGGAGCGCTGGAATTTGTTTGGTTGCTCGTCGCTGTATCCTTTCTAGCAAAACTTGATCTTTGATAAAGTTCGGTGACCAGAACTGAACGGCGTATTCTAGGTGTGGTCTTACAAATGCTAAATATAATCTCTTCATAAGTTCGGGTGATTTATAATCAAAGTTTCTTGATATTAATCCCAACATCATATTGGCTTTTTTACTCGCTGCAGAACATTGATCACTCATTTTAAGAGTGTTACTGATAATGACACCAAGATCTTTTTCTTGTTTTACTTCGCTGAGCTCATGTCCTTGAATCTGATATTTAAAGTTAGGATTTTTTTCACCTATGTGCATTACTTTACATTTATCTACGTTAAAACTCATTTGCCATTTTTCGCTCCAGTCGGCAAGTCTTATTAAGTCTGATTGAATGTTCTCGCAACTTTGACTGTTCATTACCGTACCTCCTAATTTGGTGTCGTCGGCGAATTTGGCTACCTTTGATAGGATATCAGTTTCTAAATCGTTCACGTAAATTATGAATAGTGTTGGCCCCAGGACCGAACCTTGGGGCACGCCAATGGTGACGGGATACCAATCCGATGCTTCACCATTAAGAACTACACGTTGTTCTCTGTTGGTGAGCCAGTCATGAATCCACGCACATAGATGGTCGTTAATACCGTGGGAACACAGTTTAGAAATAAGCCTAACGTGAGGAACTTTATCAAACGCTTTCTGAAAATCTAGGTAAATTACGTCATATGGGCTGATAGGACGATAATTACTGGCTTGTTTTTTATGTCCTTTTTTAAAGATCGGGGTAATATTGGCCTTTTTCCACTCGAGAGGCACACTGGCCTGTGCTAATGACTTGTTGAATATTAATGTTATGGGTAATTCTAGCTGCTGACTACATTCTCTCAACACGCGAGGAGATAAATTGTCGGGGCCCGGAGATTTATTTGGATCTATTTTCTGCAGGTACGCACGCACTTCGCTGATATCAATTTCGGTCAATGCAAGCTTATGTTCTTCAGGGCCTTGAAAAATTTTCTTCGGGGCTGGAATCGATGTCATGTTCTCTTTTGTAAATACGCTACTAAAGGTTGAATTTAGGACCGACGCCATGCCTTTATCATCACTAATCGTATTGCCACTTAATAGTAGTGGGCCGATATTATTTTTAACAGTTTTTTTGTTTCTTATGTAACTGAAAAATAACCTGGGATTTTTCTTAGCATCGAGTGATATTTTCATCTCATATTCGCGTTTCTGTTTTCTGATTTTCCTTTCGCACTCTCTCTTGACATTGATGTAATTAGTATGATCCTGTGAATTATGTGACAGTTTATATTGCTTATACAGTTTTCTTTTTTCGACGGTAGAAGAGAGTAAGGAAGAGAAGGGGGAGGAGGAGGAGAAGGATGATAATGATGATGATGGTGGTGATGATGATGATGAGGAGGAGGAGGAGGCGAGGTGGTAGAAGGAAGAGGAGGAGGAGGAGGATGAAAATGATGATGATGGTGTTGATGATGATGGTGATGAGGAGGAGGAGGCGAGGTGGTAGAAGGAAGAGAAGGAGGTTGAGAAGGATACAGATAATGAGAAGATTGACGATGACGAGGAGGAGGACAAAGAGAATGATTAGGACGAGGAAGACGAGAAAGAAGGAGGAGGAGGAGGCGGTAGATTCAGGTATAAAAGGAAGAGGGAGTGAGACAAATCCTGCTGAACCCCGTCACTCGCGTCCTCCTTTCTGGTCCAGTCAACGTTGCCAGATTGTCGTACTCAGCCTCCCATGTTTGCCGATTTCCGACCCCAAAACTGCCTCCTCGACCCCAATAACTGCCTTCAAATAGAGTTATCGCTAAAAATGGTTAATTATTGGTGTTTTTTGGGCAATAGCTATGGCTCAGAAACCGGTAAATACGAGGCTCTGAGTACGATAATCTGGCAACGGTGGGTCCAGTTGACAGAGTACGCTCCGTCATGGCGCGCGAGAAGAGTGACAAAGCAGCGCAACTTTTTCCGACGCCTCGCTATTGTGTGTCTGGCCCCGGCGCGTTTAGTAGTCGCTCGAGCTGCAAACACCTCCGGCTGGGAAGAGAAGGCGGGGTAATTCGCTTCTAATGACTCAGCTTCGCACAAAACCTGAATACCCTCCCGCACGCGCTGCACGGTTCGCTTAATGCAGGTTGGGTTGGTATTCCCAGTCGCTTCCACCTCTCACGTCAGCCACTTCCAAAGGCCGAAGGGAGATTGGGTTTTCAGGAGGATTTTTCTACGTTCATGGTAAAGAAGCGTCAAACTACTACCAGGGTCTCAATCAACTATTTCCGAAGGCCGAGAGGGAGATTAATAGGGTTTTCAGGGGTGTGGTTCCGCGTTCATGATAAAGAAAAAGCGTCAAACTACCACCAGGGTCTCAGTCAATTATTTCCGAAGGCCGAGAACGAGATTAATCGGGTCAAACTACCGCCAGGGTCATGAAAGTACCTCTGGAAACCCCAAAAAACTCCTACGAAATGAGGGATATTCCACGTTCATGGTACAGAAGAAGGGTCAAACTACCACTAGGGTCGTATAAGTACCTCTGGAAACGCCCCAAAACTCGTACGTTCATGATGCAAAACGAGGGTCAAACTACCACCAGGGTCTTAGTCAACTATTTCAAAGGCCAAAAGGGAGATTGGGTTTTCAGGAGGATTTTTCCACTTTCATGATGCAAAAGGAGGGCCAAACTACCACCATGGTCTTAGTCAACTATTTCCAAAGGCTGAGAAGGAGATTAATAGGGTTTTCAGGGGTGTGGTTCCGCGTTCATGATAAAGAAGAAGGGTCAAACTACCACCAGGGTCTCAGTCAATTATTTCCGAAGGCTGAGGAGATTAATAGGGTTCTCAGGGGTGTGGTTCCGCGTTCATGATAAAGAAAAAGCGTCAAACTACCACCAGGGTCTCACTCAACTATTTCCAAAGGCTGAGGAGATTAATAGGGTTCTCAGGGGTGTGGTTCCGCGTTCATGATAAAGAAAAAGCGTCAAACTACACCAGGGTCTCAGTCAACTATTTCCGAAGGCCGAGAAGGAGATTAATAGGGTCAAACTACCGCCAGGGTCATGAAAGTACCTCTGGAAACGCCCCAAAACTCCTACGAAATGAGGGATATTCCACGTTCATGGTACAGAAGAAGGGTCAAACTACCGCCAGGGTCATGAAAGTACCTCTGGAAACCCCCAAAACTCCTACGAAATGAGGGATATTCCACGTTCATGGTACAGAAGAAGGGTCAAGCTACGTATAAGTACCTCTGGAAACGCCCCAAAACTCCTACGAAAGTCCTGTCAAATGTGAGTGTGTAAGCGGTGAAGGGTTTGAGAATATAGTCTGTCAGGTCGCTTCCCCGCCGTCGTCGCTGCCACCACCATCACTTAGGAACACAGTCTTAAACATTTCGACACCCAACCCAGCCTCACACATTGGACAAGACTTTCACAGGGGAGTTTGGGCTATTTCGATGGGTAGTTTTATGACCCTGGTAGTAGTTTGACTCTTCTTCTGTACCGTGAACCAAAAATACCATTCATTAGAACACAACTGGTCTCCTCTCTGGTCTTTGGAAATAGCTGATATGAGAGGTGGGGTTGAAGCGTCTGAGAATACCAACCTACCTTAGCCCCCTGCAAAACATCCTAGCCAAATGCCTTTCTCTTGAGCGGCCGGCACGTTTCCACTCCAGGCAGGGCAGCGGTGGCAAGTCGGAAGGAAGTGGTCGTGTGTTAGTCTTGCATAGGAGGGGAGAAAGCAGCATCGTCTGGGCCGCCCTGACACGCTTCTATTACCAGTCTTTATCGGTCGTTTTTGTTCGTTTTTATTGGAGGTAACAAGAGTGCTGTGGAGTGCGAGGAGATTGAAAGTTGATTAAATCCGGTGTTAAGTTTACCAATGCGTGAAGCGGGTTAAATATAGTTGTGTGTTTGGGAGGGGGAGGGGGGAATGTGTGTGTGTGTGTGTGTGTGTGTGTGTGTGTGTGTGTGTGTGTGTGTGTGTGTGTGTGTGTGTGTGTGTGTGTGTGTCTCTCTCTCTCTCTCTCTCTCTCTCTCTCTCTCTCTCTCTCTCTCTCTCTCTCTCTCTCTCTCTCTCTCTCTCTCTCTCTCTCTCTCTCTCTCTCTCTCTCTCTCTCTCTCTCTCTCTCTCTCTCTCTCTCTCTCTCCTCTCTCTCTCTCTCTCTCTCTCTCTCTCTCTCTCTCTCTCTCTCTCTCTCTCTGTGTCTCTCTCTCTCTCTCTCTCTCTCTCTCTCTCTCTCTCTCTCTCTCTCTCTCTCTCTCTCTCTCTCTCTCTCTCTCTCTCTCTCTCTCTCTCTCTCTCTCTCTCTCTAAGCCTAAGAAACAAATTTGATGAACTGAGATGTCTTGCTTTAACAGAAAATTTTGACATAATTGCTATAACCGAAACATTTATCGACACCACAAATATTGATTTAAGTTCCGAATACAACATAGATGGCTACAGACTCTTCAACAAAGATCGTGTAAACCGTAGAGGCGGTGGCGTCGCCCTTTATGTCAAAAGCTATTTGCAACCCACTGACAAAACACCGGGAAACAGTAACGTTGAACATTTGTGCGTGCGAGTAAACATTGCAAAAGTCAATTTAAATATATCTGTCACCTACAGACCTCCCGGGCAATCACTCGATGACGACCTTGAAATGTACAGCGTCTTAAGGCAGTCACTTAATAACAGCGACTCACTGATATTAGGAGACTTTAACCTCCCCCATATCGACTGGGCGACACTGTCAGGTACAGAAGGCGAGTCACATAGAATGATCGAATTTCTAGAAGAAAATTATCTAAGCCAAATGGTTTCTGAGCCAACTCGACAAAATAATATACTCGACCTTGTTATAACGACCCAAGATAACCTTGTCAGTAGTGTCACGGTAGGAGAACACCTCGGTTCTTGAGATAATAAATTATTGCGCGTCGACATTAAAGCTCAATCATCATTGACTTAAAATAAAGTAAATGTGCCCAATTTCAATAGAGCTAACTTCGTAGAAATCCGACAAAACTAACAGAAATACAACTATCAGATGACGGCAACGTAGAGGAAGCCTGGCTAAGCCTTAAAAATTACTCACTCAGCAGAACACATTCGTCCCCTTGTGCGAGAAGCGAATTAACACTAATAAAGCCCACCGTGGTTTAATAGCGAAATTAAACAATCAGTCAATGAGAAAATTGTTTTACAGGTTAAAGAAAGAACAAAGCACGCCCGAGAACATTAGACTCTATAATGATGCCAGGCGACGAGTAAAAAGACTAGTAGGTCAGGCAAAGCGTAGATATGAAGAAAATATTGCAGCCAACTGTAAAAATAACCCGAAATCTTTCTTCAGTTACATAAACAACAGAAAGGCGATCAAAAGTGGTATTGGACCTTTAACAAACAGCGACGGTGCACTAGTGACTGACAGCCAACACATTGCAAACCTCTTAAACAATTACTTTTCCTCGGTGTTTAATACTAACAGTCTTCCTCTCGCTACCACCAACACCAGTACTATTGTAAATCTCGAGCATGCATTGCCTAATTTTGAAATAACAACCGATGAAGTCCTTAAAGCTCTCCATTCACTTAAAACAAATAAGTCCTGGACCTGACAAAGTATATCCAACTCTGCTGAAAGAAACGAAGAGCGAAATACTCTCCTCCCTCACAACCGTATTCAATATGTCCTTGCGACAAGGCATCGTCCCTTCAGATTGGAAAAAGGCTAACGTGACACCGATTTTCAAGAAAGGAGACAAAAAGTACCAGGTAATTACAGGCCCATTAGTCTAACTTCGGTTGTAGGTAAGCTACTTGAGGGCATAATTAGAGACAAAATTGTGAGTTACCTTGAAAGCCACTCATTGATTGGGGACTCACAACATGGCTTCCGAAACAAAAGATCCTGCCTATCAAACCTATTAACCTTTTATAACGACCTCTTCACTGTTTATGACGTAACCAAATCACTGGACGTAGTCTATCTTGATTTCCAGAAAGCGTTTGATAAAGTCCCGCATCATAAATTACTTTACAAATTAAAGCAAATAGGTATTGACGGTCAAGTAAACCAATGGATCGCGAATTGGTTGAGCAACAGACAACAAAGAGTAGTGATTGACGGATTTAACTCAGAGTGGGCGCCTGTCACTAGTGGCGTCCCTCAGGGCTCAGTCCTTGGCCCAGTGCTCTTCATTATTTACATAAACGACGTGGATGTTGGACTCAATAACCGCATTAGTAAATTTGCAGACGACACAAAGATTGGTAACTCGGTTCTCACTGACGAAGACAGGCAAAGCCTCCAAGAGGATTTGCACAAAATTTCAGCTTGGTCTGATAGAATGGAGATGCCCTTTAACGTAGACAAGTGCCAGGTCCTTCAAGTTGGAACGAGGAATAAGAAGTTCGAATACGAAATGCGCGGCGTTAAACTCAAAAGCGTTCAATGCGTCAAAGACTTGGGGGTCAAAATCGCGTCAAACCTCAAATTCTCACAGCAATGCATCGATGCAGCAAATAAAGCGAACAGAATGTTGGGCTTCATTAAAAGAAACTTTGTATTCAAGAATAAAGATGTAATACTCGCTCTACAACAGTTTAGTCAGACCCCACTTGGAATATGCGGTACAGTTTTGGTCCCCCACCATGCAAAGGATATTGCTAAATTAGAAGGTGTTCAGCGTCGGGCAACGAAAATGATCCCTTCCTTGCGCAACAAATCCTACGAAGAAAGGCTTTCTACCCTTAACATGTTCTCTCTTGAGAAACGTCGCCTCCGAGGAAAATTGATCGAATGTTTTAAACTACTTAATGGTTTCACGAATGTAGACAGATCAACATTGTTTATGATCGATGACAGTCTGCGCACGAGGAACAATGGCGTAAAACTCAGATGTAGACAAGTAAATTCAGACTGCACAAAATTTTTCTTCACCAACGTTGTAGTGCGAGAATGGAATAAGCTTCCACCATCAGTGGTCCAGTGTAACACGATTGACTCCTTCAAAAACAAGCTCGACCGTCACTTCCTTCAACTTAATATCAACTAGAGTAGAAGTGCAACGTTTTGGAGTCTTCTGATTAATGTAAAATCAATTAGGTTTAAGGACAGACCACCAAGTCTGGACCATGGGGTCTGTGTGGTCTGATTTTCTATGTAAATCTATGTAAATCTCTCTCTCTCTCTCTCTCTCTCTCTCTCTCTCTCTCTCTCTCTCTCTCTCTCTCTCTCTCTCTCTCTCTCTCTCTCTCTCTCTCTCTCTCTCTCTCTCTCTCCTGTTTTCTTCTTCCTTTCTTTCGTTCCTCCATTCCTTCCTTTCCTTCCTTCTCTCTTCTTGACTTCCTCCCTCTTATCTTTCTCTCCACCCCTTCTCTCTCCCTCCCCATTTAATCACTCACTCAGACAAAGAGGCCGAGGTGTTGATAGTCTCTCTTCAGGTGTTTAGAGAAGCTCCCAACGTGACACCTTGGACTCAGGGGGCAGTGCACGGCGCCTCTGATGTACGCCTGTTGGTGGCTGCCCGCGCTGTGTTGTCGGAGCTGCCTGGCGCTCTGTTATCCCGGCCTACTTGTTAGTGTCGCAGCGTAACCCAAGACGCCTGTGATCTCTTTCTCCCGCCTCCCAGTTGTGTCCAGAGACCTCCCTTTGCTCTGTTCGTTGCTTCGTTGTGTGTGCTTGTAGAAGGAAGGCAAATAAGCGAGTTTCAATGCATGTGGTAATAGAAGGAAGACAAGGAAGCTCATTTTGATCTTGTCCCACTTCCTGATGCAAGAGTTAACCGGTAAATTCACTCCTTCATTATTCTTTTTTTTCTGTTGGTTGGTTTCTTTTACCATAAGACAAATAAGCGAGTTACAATGCATATGCTTCTAGAAGGAAGACAAGGAAGCTTATTTTGATCCTGTCCCACTTCCACATGCAAGAGTTAACCGGTAAATTCATTCTTTCGTAATTTTCTTTGTAATTTTGTTTTGCTTTTTGTCTGTTTCCTTTAACGTAAGACAAATAAGCGAGCTACAATGCATGTGGTTTTAGAAGGAAGACTAGGAAGCTTATTTTGATCTTGTCCCATTTCCTGATGCAAGACTGAGCAGATACATATATTCCTTCATCGTTTTCTTTCTCCTTCATTTAATAATAAGTAATTGAGCGGGGAGGCGGTGGCTGAACGGTAGCGAGACGGCCCTGCGTTCAGAAGGACGCGAGTTCAATCCCCGACTGGTGCCACCAAGCTGGGATTTTTCAGCCGCCGCCGAGTGGCTTAAAACTACCCACATGCTGTCCAGAAGACCACCTCTCAACCCGGACTCTAGATTCTAGGATTAAAGAAGAGCTCCGGGAGGGCAGCAT
>NW_026110475.1:60000-62500 GCF_024679095.1 Eriocheir sinensis
GGTTTAAGTCAAGTCAATATTGCGTTTGTTGTCTGCGTTTCTTACTCACTTGCGTTCACTTTTACTGTTGTTAAGTGTGAAGGTGGTTATCTAGAAAGGTGAAGGGTCGGTGTGATGGCGGGGAGTTATCTGGTGAAAGTGCGTGCGTGTGCGTGTGTGCGTGTGTGATGTCTGATGTAGTTTGTCTGTGTGTTATCATGAAGCGACGCCCGGTCAGCACACACACACACACACACACACACACACACACACACACACACACACACACACACACACACACACACACACACACACACACAAAGGGAGTATACTCAAGACACATCTCCATCCGAAATCGACCCTCCCGTTTTACCCTCTCCTTCTTCTCTACGGTAGCGGTGCATAGCGGACTTTTTCTTGTATGTTTTGCCCTTGAGCTGCTTCCTCTGGTTAAACACACACACACACACACACACACACACACACACACACACACACATGGACAAAGAAACAAAACATAGAGAGGTCTCAAACAAGGAAGCATAGTTACACTCATGCACCCAGCCAGGACCCTCCTCGACAAAGCCCTCCATACGTAAACGCTGTAAATGGCATGTGTTTTAGGGCCCAGAAGTGTTGAGTCATGCCACCCCAGCAAGCAAGTCCGCATCTGGGACACGCGATACGCCGAGACGCACTTTTCCTCGCCTTTCCCCTTCTCTCTCACGAAGTAGGCGATCGCTAGTCATCCTGTGAGTGCCAATACGATAGATGCAGGCAAGAAAAGATTAGATGGATTCTTGGGTTGTGAAGTTAGGTAGGGTTTGGTTAGATTAGGTTAGTTTAGGGGGTTAGGTATCCAGGAGCTGCCTTGTATATACCTTCGAGTCTATTGCAGACTCCTTGTGTTCTTGTGTATATATGTTGTAATTGTTTTTGGCTTACCTGAAGTATCGTTCAAGTAGAGAAAGATAACGAAAAAGAGGGATTAGCTCCATGTCAGCACCTGTAGAGCAGTGGTTCCCAGCCTTTTTGTCCCGTTCCCCTTTGCCAGTCACTTTTTACCTGTGGACACCTACAAAGAAATAGGTCAAGCCAGCAAAACCAATAGAGGATTCTTCTGCAAAAAATGAGTACATTCAAGTAAAATACCTTGCATTGTTATGCTGATTAAGGTGTAGGTAGCATATTTGTATGAAAGCAGACTTTTTTATACAAGTAAAATACATTGGACAAATGTTATGTTCATGTTGTTATAACTGTAGGTCCTTGGGCCCCTTGAAATTCTTCCATGGACCCCTGGCTGGGAACCGCTGCTGTACAGCATGTCGCTGTGAGAAGGTTTGTGTTGGTTTTGTGTGTAGTTCACTTCTCACTGATAAAACGTACAGGAAGTGACGTATCGTTGAGTTTGGGATTCATTACGGAAAATAGGGATTAGCTCCATGTCAGTAGCTTTAGAATATCTCATCGTGTGAAAGTTGGTTTTGTGAAGGTTTGTGTTGGTTATGTGTGTCTCGCCTCTCACGGATACAACGCAGAGAGAGGTGACGTATCGTTGAGCGAAAGACTGACAAGGGACAGACATGTTATTAGCGTTATCATATCAGTACTCAGGAGCGTGTCAACGGGTGAAGGTTCTCTGCCGCCCACTTCTCATTCATGCAGCGTAAAAAAAAGTGACACATTCAAACCTCTCTTGATTACAGAAGCTCTACGGGATCTTAAGTGTTCTGTGTTTCGTTTGCTGTTGTTGATTTTTCTGTTTGATATTTCCTTTAGTGTTGGACTGTTATTATGTTTGGAGGGGATTATCAGTCTTCTTGTGGTCAATAAACTAGATAACTAACTAATTAACTATCATCAAGCAAGGGAATGTTTACGAAAAGATGAACCGTTTGATTAGGTTTATATATATATATATATGGAGTTTCTTTTTTTTTGTGTGTGTGGAAGCAGCTCAAGGGCATAAAAGAGATAATGAAGATAAAAAAAAATCCTTGTCTCCCTCTTCACTTTTCTCTTCCCAAGTGAATGAAGAGGAAGAATCTGAAAGAGAGAGAGAGAGAGAGAGAGAGAGAGAGAGAGAGAGAGAGATGTTAAGTACTGAAGGACAGTTTACATTACAGTTTACATTCAAGGTTGTCCAAATACCAACGTCCTGAAAGAGATTCCAAGTCAAATAAGGATGAATAATATTCTAAGTAAACAATTCTGAGAGGAGCCCAGTACCACTGCACTCTGACCTAAACATATTAAAAAGAGGACGAAATAAAGAACACATCCCCTTCAATCCTAGTCAAAATAAAACATCACTGAGCTCACGTAGAAAAAAAAAATCAAACCGTAACATGAAACAGCAACAAAGAATACGAGAAAAATCACTCTGCCTTGAAAACCAACTCCGATTTCTAAGCAGCCGATGTTGGAACGCATTTGTTTGGCCTTGGAGACTGTGGTTAAGGCCTGGGATGTATGATTATGTAGATGTGTGTGTGTGTGTGTGTTTGTGTGTGTGTGT
>NW_026110475.1:65000-80000 GCF_024679095.1 Eriocheir sinensis
GTTATTAGGGCTCAAAAAGGTTATATTTCTCTTCAACAATCAAGTAACCTTTTTTTTTAATTCTACCTTTACTAGTCTTATTTTTCCCTTTCACAAACAAGTCACTTCCTTCTATGAGTCAAATTACTTTTACGAACCAACTGAATACAAAGCCTCAATTTACATTTAAGAAGCAACTTGATACAATAAGGCAAGTAACGGTAATAAGACGTTGTTTTAATACGTCAGGAAACTCATATGAGACGATTCCCTTACATAAGCATACTCACTGATCCTGTAGTCTTGTCTCCCTACGTAGCTGTGTGGGAGAGAATAATGTACAAACAGCTGGAGATGGAAGTTTTAGTGGGGTTGCATGGGACTTCTGATGGGGGTTGATATTGAAAAGAAATGGATAGATAGAAGTCAGTTAGAAGGGGTTTGGGTTGGGGTTGGGGTAAGAAATGGAGATCAAGAGGGTAAAAGGGAGATGGAAGTTGTAGTGGGGTTGCATGGGACTTCTGATGGGGGTTGATATTGAAAAGAAATGGATAGATAGAAGTAAGTTAGAAGGGGTTTGAGCTGGGGTTGGGGTAAGAAATGGAGTTCTAGAGGGTAAAAGGGAGATGGAAGTTGTAGTGGGGTTGCATGGGACTTCTGATGGGGGTTGATATTGAAAAGAAATAGATAGATAGAAGTCAGTTAGAAGGGGTTTGAGTTGGGTTTGGGGTAAGAAATGGAGCTTAAGAGGGTAAAAGGGAGATGGAAGTTGTGGTGAGGTTGCATGGGACTTCTGATGGGGGTTGATATTGAAAAGAAATAGATAGATAGAAGTCAGTTAGAAGGGGTTTGAGTTGGGTTTGGAGTAAGAAATGGAGCTTAAGAGGGTAAAAGGGAGATGGAAGTTGTGGTGGGGTTGCATGGGGTTTCTGATCACCATAACTTGACAGACGTTACATTTATGCTTCAAGTTACTATAACGAAGCAGTTCTCTATCTTGCGTCAACTCCCCTAGTCATGTGTAACGGGTTATGTACAGACGCGTGTGCAAGAGAGTGTATTACAAAGAACTCAATACCCCAAGCTGACCTAATACGAAGCCACAACTTATGCACAAAGAAAACCCATAATTTCTCAGGAGTCACGTTGTAGTTTCTTAGGATCTCAAAGGGAAGTGATACATCAAATAATAGTGTGTTTGTTAAGATTTTGCAGTCGGAAAGAGGGAAGAATAACAATAGAAATAAGAAATATGAATATGAAAAAGAAGAGAAATAGAATAGCAGGAAGAAGCAAAGGCAACATATGTGATTTTCCCCGCATGAATAATGGAAGATATTGGAGAAGGAGGATGAGGAGGAGGAGGAGGAAAAGGAAGAAGAAAATAAGAAAAAAAGAGGAAAAGAAGAAAATAAACAAGAACAAAAATAGGAATAAAAACAGCAAGCGCAAAATCAATAAGAAGAAAGAAAGGAGAGGAAAAAGAAGATGAAGAGGAAGAGGAGAATATGAGATGAGATTACGAGAGAGAGAGAGAGAGAGAGAGAGAGAGAGAGAGAGAGAGAGAGAGAGAGAGAGAGAGAGAGAGAGAGAGAGAGAGAGAGAGAGAGAGAGAGAGAGACAGAGAGACAGAGAGAGAGAGAGAGAGAGAGAGAGGAATGCAAGTTGTACAGGTTGAAGATGAGAGAAAAAGGAGGATATGGAGGTGGAAGAAGAAGAAGAGGAAGAAGAAGAAGAAGAAGAAGAAGAAGAAGAAGAAGAAGAAGAAGAAGCCTAGGAGGACAAGAAGAAGAGGAAGGGGAAGATATGAGATGAGATTACATGAGAGAAGAAGAAGAAGAAGAAGAAGAAGAAGAAGAAGAAGAAGAAGAGGAAGAGGAAGAGGAGGATTAGGAGCAAGATGATGCCTAGGAGGAGAAGAAGAGGAGATGAGATGAGATGAGATGCGAGAAAGGAATGCAGATCGAACAGGTGAAAGATGAGAGGAGGAGGAGGAGGAAGATGATAATGACGAAGAGGAGGAAGAAAAAGAAAAAGAAGAAGATGAAGATGACGAGGAAGATGAGCTAAGACGAGATGAGATACGAGGGAGGAATGCAGATCGAACAGGTGGAAAAAGAGAGGCTGGGGACAGGTGAGAAGGGGACTGGGTGACACGTGGACGTTTACCTGTCATTTAGATTAATTAGTAGATCAGCAACACCCCCTCTACCTCATTAAGACACAGGTAGATAAGCAGGTTGACAGGTAGATAGACAGATAGATAAAGAGATAGACTGATAGGAAAAGAAGTAGAAATGGAAATAGATAGATAGATAAAGATAACATATATGAAAAAAAGTAGAAAGATAGATTGGTAGTTAGATAGAAAGATAGATTGATAGACAGATAAATACACACACACATACATACATACATACATACATACATAAAGTAATAGATAAGTAGATAGACGTTGTATCACTGAAGAAAACCAACCAAACACACACACACACACACACACACACACACACACACACACACACACACACACACACACACACACACACACACACACACCAAGAAATCAATGAGTCTGTTTTCCATTCCACTAACTTTGCTGGAATGCATTTTCGTTACACCTGAGAGAGAGAGAGAGAGAGAGAGAGAGAGAGAGAGAGAGAGAGAGAGAGAGAGAGAGAGAGAGAGAGAGAGAGAGAGAGAGAGAGAGAGAGAGAGAGAGAGAGAGAGAGAGAGAGAGAGAGAGAGAGAGGGGGGGGGGGGGGGAAGGGGGGGATTTTTTTTAGAAAAGAATAAAAAGGAAAAAGGAAAGGAAGAGAAGAGAGAGAGAGAGAGAGAGAGAGAGAGAGAGAGAGAGAGAGAGAGAGAGAGAGAGAGAGAGAGAGAGAGAGAGAGAGAGAGAAATAAAACGGAGGAAAGAGTGAGAGGGAGCGGAGGAGGAGAGAGGAAGTACAGGGAGAGGACGGGTGCATGGGAATAGAGGAAGAAAGATAAAAAGTTGAGAGAAAATCGAAATGGAGAGACAGATGAAAAAATGAGAACAGAGGAGGAAGAGGAGGAAATAGAGGGAAAAAAAGATAGAAGGTAGAGAGGCAAAGAAGGATTGAATAAGGTGACGTATATGAAATAGAAGGAAAGGAAAGATATAAATAAACAGAATAGGAAGATGGAGAGAAGGAAGGAGGAAGAATTACTATAGGAACAAAGTAGAGGAATAGAATAGTTGGTTTAAAAGTCCTTCTTCCCCCCCCCACATACACCCCACCTCCCCCCAACCTCCCAACTACCCCCACGATCTCACCCAACTCCCCACCTCACAACCCATCCCCCATCCTCCCACGCCCCACACCCACGCCCCGCCCACGCCCACCAAGGAGCCATATATATGCATGACATTGTTTCGGCCGTTGAGGAGGGAGTAAAATTGTCTTAGTGTGCCATAAATGTTTGCCAGAGTGACGCGTTGATGCTGGTTGAGAGAGAGAGAGAGAGAGAGAGAGAGAGAGAGAGAGAGAGAGAGAGAGAGAGAGAGAGAGAGAGAGAGAGAGAGAGAGAGCTCATCGACATATATGTATTCAATTGCAATATGTAAGATGTAAAAATAAAGACAGAAAAAGAGGGAGAGAGAGAGAGAGAGAGAGAGAGAGAGAGAGAGAGAGAGAGAGAGAGAGAGAGAGAGAGAGAGAGAGAGAGAGAGAGAGAGAGAGAGAGAGAGAGAGAGAGAGAGAGAGAGAGAGAGAGAGAGAGAGAGAGAGAGAGAGAGAGAGAGTAGGGGGATGCAGTACAAGTATTAACGAGTCCAAATGTATAAGGGAATATTGGACAAGGGGTTGAGGCTGTGAGGTTCGGGCCGCTTCTAAATGCAATCTGCGCGTTGACGAGCGAATCTAACAGTGCATTATTGAAAGACTCTACCTGCGAGCCTTTCATTTTGTCTTGATGCCTCATAGAAGACTTGTCATTCTGATGGAGGAAACGAACAAAAAAATAATTACACGTATACAGAATAGAACACGAAATAGAATACACAAAATTGGACGTAATAGAGCACAGAAAAGAGTAGAAGGCAAAAGTGAAGAAACAGACTAGTAGAACACACTCAATAGAAGAAAAAAAAAAAAAAAAAGAAAGAATAATAGATATGTTAAAAAATTGAGCACAAAAAAAGAGACAAACGATGAAACAGAAACGGAACAGAAAATAGACAAATAGAACACAAGGTAGAACATAAAATAGAACAGAAGGTATAACACAAAATAAAACACAAGGTAAAACATAAAATAGAACACAAGGTAGAACACAAAATAGAACGCAAGGTAGAACACAAAATAAAACACAAGGTAAAACATAAAATAGAACACAAGGTAAAACACAAATTGGAACACAAGGTAGAACACAAAATAGAACACAAGGTAGAACACAAAATAGAACACAAGGTAGAACACAAGGTAGAACACAAAATAGAACAAGGTAGAACGCAAAATAGAACACGAGGTAGAACACAAAATAGAACACAAGGTAGAATACAAAACTGAACACTGACAAATAGAAACACAAATAGTGCACAAAATAAAGACACAGAAATCAGAACACACAATAGAACACACAAAAAAAAGTAGAAACACAAATAAAACATTGACAAAATAGAACGCAAAAAATAGAGCACAAAAATTAGAACACACAAAAAATGGAAATACACAAACAAGGAAGAAAATAATTATAATAATAATAATAATAATAATAGTAATAATAATAATAATAAGAAGAAGAAGAAGAAGAAGAAGAATGATGATAAAGAAAGAACTATCAAATTACTTCCCCAGGTATTATTAAGATCCGCTAATTTAGAACTTGAGATATTAATAACTTTGAAACTCTATGCGCGATCTTGCGAGTTTGATGTTGTTCTTGTTGTTGTCTTTCTTGTTTGTTTGTTTACTTTTGCTTACTTATTTTTATTTAGTTTATTTTTTTCATTTATTTTGTTTATTTGAGGGTCATTGTTGTTGTTGTTGTTTTTCTTCTACTTCTTTTTCTTTTTTTTCTTCTTCTTCTTTTTCTTCTCCTCCTCTTCCTTCATTTTCTTTTTCTTCTCCTGCTTCTATTTTTCTTTTTTTCCTTCTTTTCCTTCTCTTCTGTTTCCCCTTCCTCTTCCTTTTCTATTTCTCCTCCTCCTCATCATCATCCTTTTTTTTCTCCTTCTTTTATCATTATTACTATTATTATTAGTAGTAGTAGTGGTGGTGGTGGTGGTGGTGGTAGTAGTTAGCGACCATAGTTTGTGTTTTGTTGGTGGTGGTGTTCTCTCAGCTGCCACTACGAAGGGGGAGATTAATAAAGGGAGGAGATAGGGAGGGAGAGAAAGGGAGAGGAAGAGGGGGAGGAAGGGTGTAGTAGTAGTAGTAGTAGTAGTAGTAGTAGTAGTAGTAGAGAAAAAGAAAGAGAGAGAGGGAGGGGATGGCATTGAACAAGGGAGTATGGAGGACGATCGAATGGGAGGGAGAGGGAGATAAAGGGGGGAGGAGGAAGGGAGAGCAGGGGGTTTGGAGGGAGGAGGAGAGGAGGAGATAGAGGTGAGGGAGAGAGAGAGAGAGAGAGAGAGAGAGAGAGAGAGAGAGAGAGAGAGAGAGAGAGAGAGGAGAGAGAGAGAGAGAGAGAGGGGGGGGGGGGGGAAGGGGGGAAGGGAGGAGTCAAAGGGGACGCGAAAACGCAGCTGGTGTCCGTTTAGAGAGAGAGAGAGAGAGAGAGAGAGAGAGAGAGAGAGAGAGAGAGAGAGACCAAAGGGTACATAACAAAGCCCTTTCCTAACGTTCTCCATCTCTCGGCCTAGTCTTAGTGTTCTCCATCCTGCTCTGGTAAAGGTTCTAACTCCACCTCTCCACCTGATCCTCTTTATTCCTTAACTTCATTTTTTTTTTTTTTGGATGCTATTTTGCTACGTTATTTTTTCATCTATTAAAAGTTTTACGCATTTCCTTCCTTTCTTTCTTCTCTCCCTTCTTCTGTTTTCTTTTTTCTTTCTTCTTTTTTTGTAATTTTCCTCCTTGTCTTTTTGTTTGCTTTTTTGTTCTCTCTCTCCCTCCTTTATCTTCCACCCACCCACTCGCCTTTCCTTCATTTCCTTCTTTTTTTTCTTCTTCTTCTCTTCCCTTTATTATTGTTTTTTTTTTATTCTTCCTCCTTTTCTTTTTCTGTTTGCTTTTTTTTCCTTTTCTCCTTTCTCCTTCTCCTTTATCTTTCACCCATTCACTCGCCTTTCCTTCATTTCTTTCTTCTTTTTCTTCTTTATTATTGTTTTTTTTTTATTCTTCCTCCTCGCCTTCTTTTCCTGGTTGCTACATTTTTCATTTTCTCCTTCTACTCTTTCACCCACCCACTCACTCATCTTTCCTTCATTTATTTTTTGTCTTCCTTCTTCTCTTCTTTATGATTATTTTTTGTTCTTCCTCCTCATCTTGCGTTCTCCGTCCGTGGCTGTGTTACGTTAATTTATCATCTAATATAAGTTCTACGTTTGATAAGATCTGCGCAAGTTTATATTTTCCTTCTTGATAGTCATTATAATATCGCTTATCTTTCGTTCTTCTAGTCTAACATGTTCGCTTCTTGTCTCTTCCATGCTATACCCGGAATCTCTTATTTTCCCTCTTCGTTCCTCTTTATTCTTTCTTTTTTATCTTCGTATATTGTGGTTCCAAGATCTTGAAACGTATATTAGGTCTAGCAAAATGACTGACTGACTCCACACCTCTATTTTCAAGGCGAGTGTCAGGTTGCTGTTCACTTCATTGATTTCTTTCTTAATGTTTTGTGATGCGCCAAGTTTTTGTATCGTATGTAAGGATTGCTATCATGCACCGACTCGACTGTTTACCAAGAAGTGTTCCGTCTTATTTCTCTTCTCTCTGATGTATTTTTCGTAGACTTGGTTTGCATTAACTGTTCGTTCCAGATATAGGTGTGTTCTTCTACTCCTTCTCTACTCTACTTCAGCGTTTCGTATCCTGTCATCAGTCGTAAGCATGCCAACTGATTATCGAACATCACCTGTCATATGTATATTTACTTTTATTTCGTTACTTAGATAGATAAATAGACTTATACACACTCAAACACTTCCTTATCACAATGAGCTAACCTATAGATGGATAAATAGACTTATATATATACACTCAAACACTCTTCCTTATCACAATGAGCTAACCTATAGATGGATAAATAGACTTATATATATACACTCAAACACTCTTCCTTATCACAATCAGCTAACCTACTAACCCGGAACGTGCCACAGTCGCGTCAGAAACACGTCTTATCACCAAACAACAACAGCGATAACGAGACACGCGTCAGCAATGTCCCTCACCCAGCAACAAGCGCCGAGGACACAGCATCGCACCCTCATAAACCCCTCGATGGCAACACAATCAACACACACCAGCCAAACATGTAACACAGGCAACGCAATCACGCCAGCATCCATCAACCAAGGTGTTCGACTCCCCTCGCGACTCCCTCCACCACTCCGCCACTTCCCGTTACGTCAGCTGCGGCCGTCACAACAGAGCATCTCCTTGGTAACGGTCTAACTACGCAGTAACCAACCCTCTGTTTGCGTCAGCCACTGCGCACGCGTCAACCCTTCCCCGAAATCGCCGCCTCGTTGTCAATGGCCTAGTGTCCGTCTCTTATCTATCGGGGTCATGGGTGTGAGGTTCGCGGTCTTTCAGGTCCCGTCAGCTTTGAGTTATCCACGGTGGTTCCTCTAAACGGGGTTGTTTTCCATGGTCATTCACCTGACGCCGTGCCAGATACCTTCATAATGGCCAACTGACTCGGTCCTTCCCCTCTTTGTGCGCTCTTCTTGCCCTCACGACGGCCTTGCTTTCCCGCGCACCCACCAAGAACACCCGCCCACGATGATGGAGTGGAAGGTGAGGCGCTACGCAAACACTCAAGCCAAAACTGCCGACGTAGCACCGACAGGCAACTCTGAAGGAGCTCACCTGCGCTCAAGTTTTGAATGCAACGTCACTGTTGAGAGAGACGGTTGGTTGCTGAACCGTGCGTGGGGCTGAGGGAGGAGAGAGGAGATGGAGGAGGGAGAGAAAAGGGGTGTGAGGGAGAGAGCGCAGGGGACGGAAACCTTAGCACGGGGAAGGAGGGCCGCTTAACAGGAAGCATCAGGAGCGTCGGCGGCAGGTTGAGTACATTGCATAGTCTTGGATTGTGTTTCCGGCGCTGTGCGGAGGATGTGGTGGCCGCGAGCTCTTCCTGAAGGGGATCTTTTGCCGCCTCCTTGTTCTTACACGTAACGAACACATCAAGGCAGCGGACAAAGAGATCTAAACACTAACAGATAATTAGATAAGTTGGCTGATAGGTATAAATGAAGGAAAACTAAACAAAGGGTAATATAATTTGCCTCCTTGTTCGAACACGTAACGAACAAATCAAGGAAGATGGGCAAACAGATATAAAGAAGAAAACAGATAAAGAGATAAGTTGATAGATATGAAAGAAGGAAAACAAAAAAAAGGGGTGGGGATAGGAGGAGGAAGGAGATATATAGAAGGGGGAGGAGGAAGGGAGAGGAGGAAAAGTTGATGAGAATGGAGGAAGTTTGACTGATTGATGAGTGTAAGAAAAGGAAAACAAATAAAAAGTGAAATATAGTGTTAGATTCGAGACCTGTTGACAGCAGATTCCCTTCGACATCAGTTCAGGGGCTTCAAGATGGAGAGAGGGTTGAGGCAGACAGGAAGACAGACAGACAGGCGGGCAGGAAGGAAGACAGACGGGCATGGTGAGAAGCATGGAGGTTGTCAAAAGAACGAGACAGAAGGACACGCCGTTAGAATAAACAAACAAACAAAAAAAATAAAAAATAAATGACATACACTAAAAAAAAAACCCCAGCAAAGTAAGATAAAAAAAAAAATCCACAAATAACGAGCAAGCAGAGACACATACAGACAGACAGGAAAGGATATGTATACAGACAGACAGATAGACAGGAAAGGAAATAGAGACAGACAAACAGTAGAGGAAATAGTTTAAAAGGCAAGAACAGGAAATACAAAGGAGGAGAGAGAGAGAGTGAGAGAGAGCCTGAAGGTAGCCAAGCAACCAAGGTCATTCCCTCTCCCTACTACCCCCCCCCCCCCCAACATCTCGCTCTCGCTCTCCCTCTCTCTCACCCTCTCTCTCTGCATTCCCTACAAAAGAAACACAAGGACGCCGAGAACTGAAGACCTGTACAGCAACTTCTCTCAGCAACACACACACACACACACACACACACACACACACGCTCGGGAACAAGGTCGGAGGCGTGAGTGTTTTTGCAAAGACGAAAAATAGTTAAGAACATTGACAAAGAAAAGAAAGAAAGGATAAACTAATACGCCATGAGAAGTGTGTGTATGTGTGTGTGTGTGTGTGTGTGTGTGTGTGTGTGTAGGAGGCGTGTGTGAGGGCGTGCAGTGGGAGGCCAAGAAAAGTCATGTGGGAGATAGGAAATGCCAAGATCTGTTTCCAAATCCACGTAGACATTGATGTAGTAGTAGTAGTAATAAAAATAGTAGTAGTAGAAGTAGTAGTAGTAGTAGTAGTAGTAGTAGTAGTGGTGGTGGTGGTGATGGTAGTAATAAATCATTCATATTATTTCTACAGAGAAGTTAAATAAATAAATAAAAAGAATATGTATAAAATGTCCCCGCCTTGAACCGGATCTTGTGCCTGTCCATTGTCCGGAACGTTTATAGAAGGGCGGTGAGGCTGAACGGCATGTGTGTGTGTGTGTGTGTGTGTGTCGTTCACCATGGCCTGATCCCGTACTGGACTCGCCATCGCCAGAGAGGACAAAGAAAGTGTCGTATATCTAAGTGTCGTGCTGAAGAAGAAAGAAAAGAAAGGAAGTAGAGGATGAGTTGCGTTGAAAAATGAAAAACGAGTGCAAATAATAACTAAATAAATCAATCAAATAAAAATGGCGTGCCTAACAGTATCGTGAGGAGAGAAAGAGTTCAAGCTAACAATGACAACAACAACAGCAACAACAACAACAACAATGATACTCAGTGATAGGGAGCGTGATGATAAAATATGATGATGATGATGATAAGGACGAGACTCAGGTGACGGGTCTTTGGGCACGGCTGAAACCCCACACCCCACCCATAACACATAACCCCACCCAGTACCCATTCACAGCTGCTCCCGGAAATAGTTGATAGAGTAACAGAAAGAGGGAAAGAGTCGGATGGTGAGGTGTCTTAATACTCATCTGCTGAAAGCGTTTAAGTCGTAGGCAGGAGGAAATACAATGGACAACCCACACCCATCCATACTCACTCGGGAGGCGGTTGGAGAGGTGTCTAGTTACTTCCCTACTGAAAGCGTTTAAAGGGGCTATTACACTGGGCAAATTTTCCGTGGATCTTCAGTCAAACCACGATTTCCGCTGGCGTGGTTCTCATATTTCCGTGGTTTTCTGACGTGTCCGCGATCTTCCAAAGCTACGGTAGATTTCACAGAAGGACGACGGTATTACTCACCATCTTCATCAGCAGCAATAACAAAAAACAATTGAGAACCACGCTAGCGGAAATCGTGTTTTGACTGAAGATCCGCTAAAAATTTGCTCAGTGTAATAGCCTTATTAAGTCGTAGGCAGGAGGAAATACAGACCAAGGAAGACCCACACCCACACTCACGCACGAGAGGAAGGACACAACCCCCGCCTGACGTCCGATGCCTATACATTGTTGGTGGACAGGAAATACGGGTTTATGGATTTAGGGTCTTGCTTATCCGTCTACGCTCCGCCTGGGAATCGAACCTGGGATCTCTCGTTTGTGAGACAGCGTGATAACATTTTCGTTGTGTGTGTGTGTGTGTGTGTGTGTGTGTGTGTGTGTGTGTGTGTGTGTTATTGACGTTTTGTTTGCCTCTTTACATACATTCATAGAGGTACTAGATATGTAAATAATGACAATAATAATGAGTATAATAAAAGTAATAATAATAGAAATATGAGACACTTTTCCAGCAACATTCGTGCGCTTAAAGGAAGTTAATTAAATAATGTTTGGTAGAATTAATAGTAACATAACAATTGTACGTAATTTAATAATAATAATAATAATAATAATAATAATAATAATAATAATAATAATAATAATAATAATAATGATAATTACAGCAGCAACAACAATAAATAATGACAATTTAATGAGTGAAAAAACAAATAATTTAATGAGGAAATAATATATAATAGTAATACAATGATTAACCTGATTTTTGTTGCTGTGTAAACGTTTTATTAAGCAAAAATTACATAAATTAATTAGGAGGAGCGTTCAGTGCTTGTGTGATCACAGGTTATGTATCTAAATGTTTGTAAGTAATTAGGTATTTACATATTAGCACTGTAGGTTTTTTATTTTTATTTGTAGCAGTAGTAGTAGTAGTAGTAGTAGTAGTAGTAGTGGTAATCATAGTAGTAATGGTAGTAGTAGTAGTAGTAGTAGTAGTAGTGGTAGTGGTAATAGTAGTAGTAATGGTAATCATAGTAGTAGTGGTATTATTATTATTATTATTATTATTATTATTATTATTATTATTATTAGTAGTAGTAGTAGTAGTAGTAGTAGTAGTAGTAGTAGTAGTAGTAGTAGTAGTAGTAGTAGTAATGGTAATCATAGTAGTAGTGGTATTATTATTATTATTATTATTATTATTATTATTATTATTATTATTATTAGTGGTAGTAGTAGTAGTAGTAGTAGTAGTAGTATAGTAGTAATATCGTCATCATTATCATCATCATCATCATATTTTATCATCACCCTCCCTATCATTGAGTATCATTGTTGTTGTTGTTGTTGTTGTTGTTGTTGTTGTCGTCATTGTTAGCTTGTACTCTCTCATCTCACGACACTATTAGCTACCACACTTTTTATTTGATTTATTTAGTTAGTTATTATTTGGACTCGTTTTTCACCTTTGAACGCAACTCATCTTCTCCTTCCTCCTTCCTTTCTTTCCTTTCTTCTACCGCACGACACTTAAGAAATACGACACTCTTTTTTCCTCGCTTTTATCACCTTCAAACTCAACACTTACATTCTCCTCCCCCTCCTCCTTTCTCCCCTTTCTTTCGCATGATCGCTACCTGCCGTCACACCTGCATGCCTTCCTTAATAACCTCGTATACACCTAACGCACTATAGAGCCCACCTGTGCGCCCTTGTTACCTGAGGCTGACGAAATGGATTGTTTGTCTGCGTCATTCCAGCCTCTCTGCGCATCACTCAACTACGCATTCCTTCGAAGAGAGGAGAGAGGAAAGTCGGAGGACAATGCAGAGTGTGGAAGGAATGAGACCATCTGATTAGGAGGAAGGGAGAAAGGTGGAGATGAGAAGAAGACAAGGAGGAAGAAAGGAAGCTGAAGGAGGGGGGGAAAAAACTTGAAACGGAAGAGGACATTTGCAAGAGGGTTTGTAAGAGGGAGGGTAGGAGAGAGGGAGAGAGAGAGAGAGAATGAGGGCATCTGATTAGGAGGAAAGGAGAAAGGTGAAGACGAGGAGAAAGGAAGATCAGGTAAAGAAAAAAAGAATAACGGGGAGGAGGAGGAGGAGGAGGAGGAAGAGGGAAGGTGACAGGATGAAGAAAATACGTAGTAGAGAGGGAAGGATGATGAGGAAGGAAATACGAAAGGAGGAAGCAGAAGAAAATGAAAAGATAGAAGACGAGGAAAAAAATAACAAACGAGGAGGAAAAGGAGGAGATGAAGAAAAGACGCAGAAGAGAGGGAAGGAAAATATGAAGGAAGTGAGGAAGAGGGAATGAGATTAATACGTAGAAGAACAGAAAGGGAAAGGAAGATCTAGTAAAAAAAAAATAACGAAAAGGAAGAAGAAGAAGAGGAGGAGGAGACGAAGGAAAGACGTAGAAGAGAAGAGAGAATGTTTAGGAGAAAAATACGAAAGGGAGAAGCAGAAGAGAAGGAAATAAGGACTTCGGAGACGAGAAAAAAGGAAGATTATTAAAAGAAAATCATAAAGGAAAATAGGAGGAGGAGGAGGAGGAGGAGGAGGAGACTAAGGAAAGACGTAGAAGATAGAAGAAGATATTTAGGAAGAAAAATACGAAAGAAATGAGCAGAGGAGAATTAAATAAATACGTAGAGATGAAAAGGAGAAAGGAAGAACTGATAAAAAGAAAGAAAATAGCAATGGGAAGGAAGGGAATGAGATGGAGTGGATGCAAGTTAGAGAAATTCAGATTCAACAAAGACATAGGCAAGAATTGGTTCAGCAATAGAGTGGTGGACGAATGGAACAGGCTTGGGAGCCATGTTGTGGGCGCCAACACCATAGATACATTCAAGAAGAGGTTAGATAAAGCCATAGATGGTGAGGTAAGGTGGGGTTGAGTGTACAGGAGCTGCCTTGTATAGGCCAACCGGCCTCTTGTAGACTCCTTACGTTCTTATGTTCTTATGTTCTTATGAAGGAAAAGCACATAGGAAAGGAGAGGAGGAAAATATGAAAAAAATGAGCAAAAGAGAATGAAAATTAGACGTAAATAAAGGGAAATGAAGCCCAGAAAGACGAATAAAAGGGAAGAAAGGATAAGGGAAGGAGAGGGAGATCAAACACACACACACACACACACACACACACACACACACACACACACACACACACACACATATATATATATATATATATATATATATATATATATATATATATATATATATATATATATATATAGATATAGATATAGATATAGATATAGATAGATAGATATAGATATAGATAGATAGATAGATAGATAGATAGATAGATAGATAGATAGATATAGATATAGATAGATAGATAGATAGATAGATATAGATATAGATATGAATTAAGAGGAAGCAAAGAGAAAACAAAATAACATAAAAGGAAGTAAAAGAAAACGAAGAGAGAGTGAAAGGAAGTTGAGAAAAGGGAGAGAAAGTGATGAAAAACGAAGGAAAAATAGAGAAAGATAGAAATAAATGGAGAGAATGAGAGAAAAGAAGAAAAAAAAGAGGGAGAGCTGAGAATAATGAGAGGAGGGATGAAAAAAAATAAGAAGAAAACGAAGAGAGAATGAGAAAGTAAAAAGAACAGAAAATGAGAGAAAGCCAAAAAATAATAAAGAGAAAATGAAAGCTAAAAAAAACGAAAAGGAGAAGAAATGAAGAGAAAAGAAAAAAATGGAAGTAAAGAAAAAGAGGAAAGGAAGTCAAGAGAAATGAAAAGGAGAGGAAGAGGAAACGAAGGAAAAAAAGGAGAAAATGATGCAAGGTGTGGAGAACGGCAAGAGATGGAGGAAGATTGAGAGAGAGAGAGAGAGAGAGAGAGAGAGAGAGAGAGAGAGAGAGAGAGAGAGAGAGAGAGAGAGAGAGAGAGAGAGAGAGAGAGAGAGAGAGAGAGAGAGAGAGAGAGAGATTTACATAGATTTACATAGAAAATCAGACCACACAGACCCCATGGTCCAGACTAGGTGGTCTGTCCTTAAACCTAAGTGATTTTACATTTATCAGATGGCTCCAAAACGTTGCTTTTCTACTCTAGTTAATATTAAGTTCAAGGAAGTGACGGTCGAGCTTATTTTTAAAGGAGTCAATCGTGTTACACTGGACCACTGATGGTGGGAGCTTATTCCATTCTCGCACTACAACGTTGGTGAAGAAAAATTTGGTGCAGTCTGAACTTACTTGTCTACATTTGAGTTTTGTGCCATTGCTCCTCGTTCGCAAAGTGTCATCGATCATAAACAATTTTGTTCTGTCTACATTCGTAAAACCATTAAGTATTTTAAAACATTCGATCAGTTTTCCTCGAAGGCGACGTTTCTCAAGAGATAACATGTTAAGGGTGGAAAGCCTTTCTTCGTAGGATTTGTTGCGCAAGGAAGGGATCATTTTTGTTGCTCGACGCTGAACACCTAGCTTAACAATGTCCTTTGCATGGTTGGG